>NC_056730.1:192031072-192243756 GCF_019279795.1 Protopterus annectens
TGTGTCAGTGTGCATTACTGAGAATAACAGTGTCTGTGTGTTTGTAAACTTGTAGTTGAAAATACTCTGAGGGCCTTCTCATCCACTACACCCCCCATTGCTATACTTAGAAATGTCTGCTACTGTAATTCACATTAAATATACTTTGTTACACTCTTCAGCCTATGGGCTACCTGGAGCTTGCAGTACCAGCATAACATTGTTATTCAAATGGGTAGATAGGTGTGGGTTACCCTCTGAGTCCTGGCAAATGTGGGTATGTGTGTGTGTGTGTGTGTGCAATTGTGTGTGACTGTGCATATTTGTATGAGACAACATTCTGAAGCCACATTCTGCAAATACAATAAACCTTGCCATACTTTGTAAGGGATGGTGATGTTGCTGACATTAGGACAGCCATGACAAACCCTCACCCTACTATCTCTGTGGCATGTGCAATAAATGCATATCCAGGTAGTAGCACTGATTAGATAGACAAGGGTTTGTATTGTAGTCCTGGTCAATGTGTGATTGTGGGTATGTCAGAGCATTATCATGGATTTCAATGAGTACAATATCCAATGTGGGGTGTGGGTGCTGGGGAAACTGTCTTTACACCATGGTACCCCCAGTACATGTCCCAAGGTCCACTGTATTTGGACCGGTGTCACCAACCATACAGGTAACTGATTACATTATCTAGCCCAATGATGCATGTGCTGTGTGCAAAAACTAACAGTATGGACTCACTGACAAGGTAGTTAGCACTGCTAAACCCAGGTCTGTCAAATGTGTCTATGACTGTATATGTTTGTCAATGTGTAAATGACAGTATGTCATACTATGTATTGTTCATTAACAGCCAGCAGTACATCCCTCATTACCATACTGTACAAGGCCTGGTGGTGTTCTTCACTTAACAGGAAACTTGGGACACACCTCATCCTAAAAGCTCTGTGGTGTGTGCAATTAAGGCCAAACACATTAGTAGCAATAAGCACCTAGGTATGGGTTCTACTCTCAGTGTTGCCAAGTAAGTGTATGTATGTGAAGGGATCTACTTCAGTTTGCAGAAAATATATGTCCCAGGGGATCATTTGTCTGAGAATTAACTGGTAAAAGATAACATTTGAAAGAAATCATCTTGTGGAAATTAATTCCATCAAAACTAGTAGTGGATGTGTAAATGGCTTCTTCCCCACTTTACAGTTGTACAGCGATACTGGAGTTGTTATATATAGTTGGGTGCGGTTGTTGTGGGCACAGCCACCCACATTGGGGTTATTGTTGTGCGTATCCCCCCAGGTAGTCTGCTGTTATATTGTACAGTTTATGTTAACAGGTTAAGTAGTTGTTAATCACACTATGTGTGGTTCTACACCACCCCACACCCTCCAAAGTGGGGGGCTGTGCCGCACACACCTGCTCACCTATGTTTACCAACTCCAGGATTGCACTACATTGGGAAAGAGGACATATACCCTGCAAGTACCATTGTCAATGACATTAAACTGGCAGACTGATTATTTACAGATGTGATGTTTTGGCTATTTGGTCTTGGTGAAATTACATATGCCAAAATGAGTTCACTGCAAAATTAAGTACATCCATGTGTACAGCATTCTCTGTGTATTGCATCAACACCAAAGCCTGTGTGTGTGTGTGTGTGTGTGTGTGTGTGTGTGTGTGTGTGTGTGTGTGTGTGTGTGTGTGTGTGGTGTTTTATTCACAAGCATTTGGTATGTGTCACCCAGTACACTTACCATTGTCCACTGTAGAAGAGCTGATGACAAAAGGCACCATGCACTCACCTGTATACACCCCTCAGACCTATTAGCCATGTGGCACATGCAGTAACTGTTATACAGACCTGTTACTTGTGTTCAGCTGTACCCAGGATATGACACAGTCAATGTGTCACCACAGTGCCATACCCTTTGTACGAAAGGACAGCAGACCAACATCCTGCTGACACATAGACACATTGTTGATACATAGACACCTACAACACAAACAAAATACATTATGGAGACCACAGTCAGTTAGTGTTAATAACAGCTATAATGCATCATGGCTGGACAGCTATGCACTCTGACAGGAAAGCATTAAACATTCCAGCTGAAATGACGTTAAACAGCATTACATTGCTAAACCTTAGTACATTCATCCTGTGCATCAGAACCATATTAGCATGCCCTGCATTGATGGTATGGATGACACGGATGTGGCACAGGTATCATCATATACACAGGGTGTGTTGTGGGTTTTCCAGAGGCCTAGGCTGAGCCATTTGGTTGACATCATGTGTGTGTTAGAGGGTTCTTCATCAATTGGGCTGTGCAGATGTGGTGTGTGTAGGTATGGAGGTGTCCTAGCTGTGTTGGTGATGTGTGTGTGTATGTATGCACACAGTTCTGCCATGTGGCTGCCCCATACAAGAGTTTGTTGGACAGCTGCAGACGGTACAAGGCACAGTGTACAGTTCACTGTGTCCGGCCACATACACGGGAACTGTGCCTGCCAGGGGTCCCATGGGCACTACCAGGTAGAAGCCCAGATATGGTACTCTCCCCTGAAGATGACAGTTGTCCGCTGGATCCGCTTCCCTTTTGAGACTGGCCAGGACCATGTGCACTTGGCCTACTGCGTTGTGATGCGGACAGCAACCTCCCTGCAGTGCTGGTGTTGGTACTGCCACTACGGGAGTGACTGTGAGTTGTTGTACATTCATGTAGACCTCCACCTGTTGCTGTTGCTGACCTACATCCATGTGGCTGATGACCTACTCCCACCACATGCACTAACACAGACACTTCATGGTCAAGTATTCCCACCATCTCACCCAACAGTCTATCCAGGACATCTGCAAAATAACAGTGGGCACCTGCAAGATCACAGATGTTGTCAAGTACAGCAGAATGAGTAGCCCTCTGGAGCTTTCGACTCTGTCTGGTGTAATGCTCCATACATGCCTATGCCACACATATGTTCTAAAACCGCAACCCCATAGCACGTTTGGGAAGGCCGGTCCCAACGGACCCACCTCTCCCACCTCATCTGGCCATGGCACCAGGACCCAGCACACTGGGACCCACCCCGGGACCTCCTTGTCTGCTGATCCTGCACCACCTTTGGGTGGAACCACCTCAGGGGATGGGGCTAGTCCCACCTATAGGAGCTGGCACAGACAGGATACTGTCACCCGGATTCAGGTCCGGGGATTGGTGCATAGCAAGCTCCGAAGGGAGTTTGGTGATCTGCTATGCCAGCTTGAGGGCTGCGTGGTGAAATTAGAGTGTCAGCCTGCCCCTCCTGCTCAGCCCCCAGCACAGCCACCTTAATGGCCGTGAAGATGCAGTGATGACTGCCCATGGGTGGGGAACTCAGTCCCACTGTTTCCATTTGGGGGCTCATGGGCTTCTGATTTCCAAACACCCCTCCCCGTCCAAGGTTTTATTAAAGAGGAATTTTATCCATTTGTTTTGGTGGAAGCCGCTTTCTATACTTTGTTTTTGTCTGTTGAGTCAGGCTTCCTTTAAAGGTGCTTTTTTCTTTGTTCTTGGTTAGGCCACCAATGATAGTATTTCAACATGGAACATTAATAGAAACACATTTCAATATTTATTGAACAATAGGACATATGTCCCAACAGTAGGTTTGGTATAAACATACCCATTGATTTGTGTGTTTAGATTATTGTTGCAGATATGGTGGGGGGGGGGGTGAGATGTCAATTAACAACTTGTATATCTTTGCAGTACTCACAATTTTAATGATCATTGCTCTAATCGTTACTGTACAGGTATTATTACAATACCCTATGGCCTTGGTTTGGGAAGCGGTATGTTTGTACACAGTGTATACTTCAATTGTCTTATAGCTAAATTCTACTTGTCTTACCTGGTAGACCTGTGGAGGGAATGTTTGTTAACACTACCTGACTGTTTCTACACATATTCCCAGATTCCTAGTTGTAATTATGCACATACCTCTCAATCTTTTAATGCACAACATCTGGACAAAGATTGACAACATGAGGGTACAAATTCAGACATATTTTGAATATTGCTCTTATAAACTTATAGACAGTTGATAGAGTAACAGGATTTGTTTTAATATACATTTTCTGAAGGATTTGAAGTCTGACACTCAAATGTATGCTTTTATTTGGTGTCTACAATCCTGAGATCTTCCCATTCATTTCCCAGGAAAAAAAGGGGAACAGGCTAAAATATGATCGGAATATCTGGACATTCTGGGAAAATCTATGCAGTTGAGAGGTATGATTATGCATACAGCTTACTATCACTCACAGGATTCAGACCATGGCTGTGTGTGCTAAAAATACAACAATTTCTGTTTCATCAGAGTGAGCTATTTAGACACCACTGTCTGTTCTTTCAGTGTTTTCTTTGTAAGTCTCTCTTGGTTTTACAATTTGACCCTGTAATTACAACAGTCTTATACAGACATTTGTAGACATATTTTTATGTAGCACAGTGCGTGAAAAGTGGTTGACACAACAGTACTATTCTGATATCAGATGTTGGTGAATGCTTTATGTCAGGCCATACGATACCAGAGTAAACACTACCAGTCCGGGATTTAAAACTTTATTGCCAGGCAGTTACAGTTTTCTTTTCTGAAAGGCCTGTGGGGGGAATGTTCGTTAACACTACCTGACTATTTCTACACATATTCCCAGATTACTAGTTACTATTATGCACATACCTGTCAATCTCTTAATGCACACACTGTAGACAAAGCTTGACAACATGGGGGTACAAACAGGGACACATTTTGCATATTGCTCTTATAAACTTGCTCTTATAAAGTTGCTAGAGTAACAGGATTTGTTTTAATTCACATTTTCTGAAGTATTTGATGTCTGAAAATCAAATGCATGTCATTATTTAGTGACTACAATTCTGGTATCATCTCAGTGATTTGCCAGGGAGACAGAGGAACAGGCCAAAAATATGAGCCAATTATCTGGATATTCTGCAAACATCTGTACAGTTGAGAAGTATGATTATGCATAAAGCTTACTACTACCACTCCCAGGATTCAAACCACGGCTATGTATGCTAAAAATACAACAACTAGAGTTTCATCAGAGTGAGCTGTTTAGAAACTGCTATCTGTTTGTATGTCTGAGTCTCTCTTGGTTATACAATCAGATCTTGTACTTCCAACAGTCTTATACAGACATTCCTAGACATTTTTTATGTAGCACAGTGTGGGTAACAGTGGTTAACACAACATTACTATTCAGAGACTGCAACACTAAATGCCATACAATACCAAAGTAAACCAACCAGTCCAGGATTTAGAACTTTATTGCCAGGCAGTTATGATTTTATTGAAATATCACCTATATAGGACTATTACTGTCAAATTGTATGGTTTATTCAGTACAACCCATACACAGTTTTTATACTGCCAGGTAACTTTCTACTACTTTATATTTATTTGGTATGACTACTACAAGCATTATTGTTACTCACCAGCCTTACAATGCAGCCTTTGCAACCTGCTGGCATGGGCTTCCTGATTCACAGCCCACTCAGCTGCAGGTGTAAAGGGGCTACAGAAATATTTAGGCACACCTATCCTTCACAGCTTCCTGATTCACAGCCCACTCAGCTGCAGGTGTAAAGGGAATAGAAACATATTTAGGCACACCTATCCTTCACATACACAGGCTGGACTTTGGTAAACAGTTATTGATATGAATACTTACACACTGCTGGGACATTACCCCTCTGCCTTGCTTCTTGGACGTACTGGTCCAAGAGCTCCCTCTTCCTTTGCTTCAAGTTGGCGTAGTGGTGCTGGACTTGCTCACCAGTCCGAGGTATACCAGTGGTACAGGTGAGATCACGGGCGAGATGGTCCCAGGCTTATGCTTTATATTGGGAGCCCTGGTACTCACCATGCAGCAGTCTCTTGTCATGGTTATTTACTAGGAGTCCTACCATGACCTTGGACTCCTGTATGCCCCAGTGCTGCACCTAGAAGCACCATGCCCTCACCAACAGTGGGAAACTGCAACCAGTTATGAGCTATATTCCCTCCTGGGGGGGGGATTAAATAAGGCCGATTTCCTGCCCTTTGCCATGATTGGACAGTTTTGAATATGCTGAGCTAAGCTAAGCTATGGGCAAACCTGCTTAGCTAAAGTTGGTAGTGCTTAAAGGGGCAGGTTCAGCATTGCTTACCAATGGGTAAATCCACTTAGCTGGGCTACTCATTGCTTAGCAGTCATATTTACACAATGCTTACACCTGGTAAGCAGAGCTGTGCAATGCTTAGCATTGCTTATTTTTTATTTTATAGACTATCTGCTGTATGGGATTGATTTATCATTCATTACATATTATAAATCTGTTTACTGTCCCAGACATCCTCCAATGTGCTTTCATTACATTTATTCATGTGTGACTATACTGTATGGGGCACTTGCGTTTATATGGGGGTTTCACAACTTTATTACACTGACACCTCACATCTGGACCTACTAAAGTACTCTCATTAACAAAGATATGTTATTTCATAGCTAATTATAAAAAAAAAAAGTTTATGTAATGCTTTCACATGTAAATTGGTTGCAGTGGGGATCAAACCAGGAATGGCTATTTGTAAAGCATGCGCTCTAACTACTACATTATTGCAGCACTGCTTAAGTTGGATGTCTCTTGCTATTTAACTTCTTGTGCTGTTTAAGCTGGACTAAGAGTAGCTAAGCAATGGGCACACCCGCGCAGCTACGCTTAAACTTTATCGCATTTATTTAAAAAAAATGTATTTGATGTGCTTTTTTATTTGCACCCTTGAGAATATCCCTGCTAATGCTAAACCTGTTATTCTATCAACTTTTTGCTTTGTGGGATGATTGCCCCTTATGGCTTTGTCCAGATTCCTTACTCTGACAGGTCGGGAGGTATGTGCTATGTGCTTATGCTAAACCTGTTATTCTATCAACTTTATGGCTTGGTAGGGATGATTGTCCTTTATGGTTTTGTCCAGATTCCTTACTCTGACAGGTTGAGAGGTATGCACTATTTGCTTATGCTAAACCTGTTATTCTATCAACTTTATGGCTTGGTAGGGATGATTGTCCCTTATGGCTTTGTCCAGATTTCTTACTCTGATGGGTTGCGGGTGTTACGAGTGTTCTTGCTCATTTGAAATTGCCAAACTGCAATTCTGGAGTGCAGGGTGCGTGTGTATTGTGAGAGTTCTGCTCTCAGACACACGTCCCTGCACTTGTACACAGAACTGTGTCCATTTTACAGCATGGCAGCATGCCTTCATACATATGTATGGCGCACTGCCATGCTGCACAGGAATGGTCCCTGCCGTGCAGGAATAACTTATTCCTGCATGGCTGCTTGCTGAATCTGGGGGAGTGTAGAATCCTCAAGATACGGAAATATTCCTATAATAGGGCTAGACCATGGCCAGGGAGAGGATGGCTCCCCTATTATAGAAGGAAGTAGTAGTCCTCAAAAATCACAAAAAACCGATAGGCCAAAAAAAAGAGCCATAAAGACAAGAGAGTGGACTACTGAGGATAAGAACGAAAGTATGCATTGTTACTGTTATGCAAAAAGCTAGAATTTCCAGACAGAAGATATACAAAAAAATTAATAGAGAAATTAGAGAAAAGAAATATACTTGCACAAGGAAAAACTGTCAGTAGCTTCAAATAAAAATTTGTATTCATTAATCCAGCAGATTTATGAAAACCATTATAGAAACCTTGGACTGTTTGGAAAAAGAAGTTACAGAAGTGGTGCAAAAATATAAAGAAGAAAATCTAGAGATTTTTGAATGATGTAAAAAAGAAATATGGACATAGGAAATAAAGAGAGATCTGATATGGTTTAATATTTATGCAAAGGTGAAATCAAATTAATAAATACAAAAAAAAAAAAAAACAGCCAAAAAGACATTCAAAGAGAAATATAGGCAAAGGCAACCAGATATGGAAAATTTCACAATACAAAAAAATAAGATCACAAAGAACGTAGATTAATAAAGTAGAAGTTAAAAAATAGAAGTTGAAGTTATGGAATACCTATGAACTGAATGATTTAGTGTAGCAAATCTAAAACAGGTTATATCACAGAATGATGGAATAAGTCTCCCAAGTAAGGAGAAACAGTAGGAGCAGGAGACATCCGAAGAAGAAATATGGACACAGGAAAGAGAAAGAGATTTAATATAGTGCAATATTTATACAAAGGAGAAAGCAAAATTAATCGATACTAAAAATTGCAGCACCAAAGATATTTGAAGAAATACAGGAAAAGGCACCTGTATATGGACAATTTTGCAATACAAAAAAATAAGAAAGCAAAGAGGAAAAGTAGAAAATGAGGTTAGTAATGGAGAAGTAAAGAAATAGAAATTGAAGTTTTGGTTTATCCATGAAGTGAATGATTTAGAGTAGAAAATCTAACTTTGATAACATCACAGCAGGATAGAGCAATGGATCTCCAAATTAAGGAGAAATCAGTGGAGTGGGAAACATCAGTTGCCATATGAAGATACTTTGGATCCTTCCATGGGAAATCAGTACAAAAGATTTGTTGGAGTTACACAGCAAGGGAAGAAACAGGAAAATGTGGCAACCTTGACACAGTCAATGTTGTGGAGTGATAGGCCAGTGAGTTCCTATATGAAAGAGCAAAAGATGACACAGGATGAAACTGAAAAGAATGTGGCACAGGAAGTTGCTGTAGAATTTTCTATAGTATGCCTGCAGGAAATAGAGAACAAAGAATGTGCCCTCAGTTTAGAAGAAAATGATCTAAGAGAAGGGTTGCTTGATTTAATAGAGACAGACAGACACAATAAGATCAATGAAAGAAAGACTACAGAAAGTCAATAAAACACAGCAAGTTAGAAGTTTGATAAAACAAATGAACACAGTAATTAGGACTGTTCAAAAAGATTTGTGCAATATGATGGAAGTAAATAGGGTATATTACTGGGAAGCTAAATTAGTAACAGATAAAGTCTTACCACAAAAACAGAGGGCAGTAAGGGAAAGGAAGGGGAGAAATCAAATGCCATCAAGGAAGTTTGGAATAGAAAAAAACTATAAAGCAAATAAGACAAGAGGTGTCACTGTTAGAAGGGTACAGAAGAGGGAACAGATAAAAAAAATACTCAGAAAGATAGACATGATAAAAGCAATGCACTGTATCAGAACAGATCAGGATCTGTCATGCACTATTGCAGATAATAAACTAAAAATATCAGCACATGTAGAAAAACTTAGAAGATATGCAGATAAATATAAAAGAAAATTACAAAATAAGCAATTAATTGATGACCCAAAAAGTTTTATATTGAATTGAGAAACAAAGCAAAGAGAATTGAAAGACCAACAACAAAGAAGACATAGATATTTTTGGAGAAATATCTATGAAGATCCTGTGGAAAATAACAAAGATGCCAAATGGATATAAGTAGTAAAAGAAAAACTAAGAAGTTCAAAGGTTCAGGATATGAAATGGGATGATGTAACAGCTAGAGAGATTGAAACAAAGTTAAAAAAAGCTCCTAATTGGAAAACTCCAGGCCCAGATGCAGTACCTAACTTCTGGCTAAAAGTATTAACATCTTTACATGAAGATTTAGCCATGAGTACAAACTATATGTATGCAAAACCCGAACCGATATCAACCTGGTTAACAACAGGAAAAACAATGCTCACTCCTCCAAAGGCAGGAGACCTGTCTGGTGGACCCCAGCCATAAATAAGCTATACAACAGAAGGAGGAAGCTACTACATGATAGAGCAAAATCCCAAAAAGGGAAGGCATCTCTGATCAGTACTAGCAAGAAACTACGATCCCTCATAAAATCATCTAAGGCCAGCTTCGAAAGAAAAATTGCACAAGATGCTAAAGATAATCACAAGGCCTTCTTTAGTTATATCAGGAACCTGGGTGGCAACTCCCAGAATTGCTCTGAGTTAGTGCAAAATGACAAAAAATACACTGAAACCACAGACATTGCCAACATCGTGGCAGACAAGTTCAGTGCAAACTCCCCCCCCCCTTCCCCCCCAAAAGAGCAAATGTCTATCCCAACAGAGTGTAGCCTCCCTGACATCACAGATGCACAGGTGAGAGCTGCCCTCTCCAAAGCAAACACAGCATCAATGGGACTGGACGGTGTCCCGGGCTATGTCTTACACAAGCTCCAAGAAGAACTGAACCCTTGCATAAAGTCACTGTTCAATCTCAGCCTTACTACAGGATATGTACCTAAGGAATGGCGTACAGCAACAGTGGTCCCACTCCACAAAAGTGGTGCCACAATGGACCCCGGAAACTATTGCCGTATAAGCCTGACTAGCCTGGTCTGTAAAGCTATGGAGCTTATCATCATGGAACTCATAAACAAAGACATTGGGAACCTCCAAACACTGGATCCTACCCAATTTGGCTTTGTTAAGGGCAGATCTTGCCTCTTGAACCTGGTTGACTTCTTTGAAACAGTCAGCAAGGCCATAGATGAAGGGAAGGTAGTCCACACAGCCTACCTGGACCTTGCAAAAGCCTTCGACACAATACCCCACTCGGGCATCATAAATAAGCTCACCAGCTTAAATATCAACCCCTATGTCACAAGATGGGTTGCAAACTGGCTCAGGGATAGAACCCACATGGTCAGAATTGCAGATGCCATGTCAGACTCTAAACCAGTTACAAGTGGCATCCCACAAGGCTCAGTCCTGGGACCTCTCTTGTTCGATATATATTTCTCTGAGGTACAGGCTAACATGGGAGGACTATGGCTGACCAAGTTCGCAGATGACTGCAAACTGGGTGCCATAATCGACTCGCTGACTGACACAAGCATCCTCCAAAAGGTCTCACAGAGATGGATAACTGGTGCCAGAGCCATGGCCTAAAGCTAAATGCCAAAAAGTGCATAGTCATCCCCTTTGGGAAAAACAAAGTGCCCACAAATTACCACATTGGTGGTAATCCATTAAGTATGGAAGAAGTAATTAGGGATTTGGGTACCCAAGTAGATAGCAATCTCTCCTTTGACAATCACATTGCCAAAGTGGTTAGAAAGACCTTCTATATAGCCCACCTTATCAAGAAAGGGTTCCCATCTAGATCAAGAGAGGTCATTGTGCCCCTCAACTCATCACTCATCAGGCCCATAATTGAATACAATGCCCCATTTGGGATGTACCTTACCCAACACCTGCAGCAACTGGAAAGACCCCAAAAGTACCTCACCAAGAGGATCAAGGGACTCAAACAAATGCCCTACGCAGTTAGGCTAAAGAAACTCCAGCTCTACTCAGTTGCTTACCGCCTACTCAGAGGTGATCTGTGCCTGACGTATAAAGCCATGTCCAACCCAGAATTAATGGACATACTTCACCTTAGGAAATCCAAATCCCTTAGAGCTACATGGTCCAGGGACTTAAACCTCAGCACAGAAATAAATAGGACATGCTGGAGGGACAGATTCATATCCCAGAGGCTCCACTCACTCTGGAACAAAATCCCAATCTATGGTAGGCAGAGCCCCTCAATGACCCTCTTCAAGAAAAATCTTGACGAGTGGATGGGAGATCGTAAGTTTACCCCTGGGATCTCTTCTGTGTCCCTACTAGACAGAGGCACAGTAAACTAACCTTAAAAGGGCTATCTTCTGTGACCTACTATACAGAGGCACAGTCAACTAATCTAAAAGGGTGGCGAAAGCCAAACACACTCTGGCTAGGCTTATAAATGCCCTATTGCAGCTAGCCTAGTATCAACCTATGAACCTATGAACCTACTTAAGAGCAAACCTGGAAGCTATCCTAAAACCTATAGACCAATAAATTGTCTTCCGATGCCGTATAAACTATTCGCTGGAATTGATGCCAACAGAGTTTATAGTCACTTAGAAGAAAACTCAGTCATAGCAATAGAACAAAAGGGTAACAAAAGAAAGTCATATGGAACAAAGGATCATTTGTTGTCAAATAAAGTTATAATGGAAAACTGTAAAAAGGGGAAGAATCTAAGTATGGCATGGATAGGCCATAAAAAAAAAAGAATTTGACAGTATCCCACATTCATGGATAAAAGAGTGCTTAAAAATGTGTAAGATACACCCTAAACTGATCGATTACATTACATCAACCATTCCATGAAAGAGTGGCAAACCACTTTGCATTAAGCCATGATAAAGGACAATTTATTATTCCAAGAATAAAAATTTAATGGGGATGCTCCAGGTTGACTTTTTGTCACCACTGCTTTTTTATCTTGCCCTTAATCCATGTCTACTTAACAGATTAGGTCATGGTTACAATTTGGCTTCCAGAAAACAACAAAGTATAATGATTTCTCACCTTCTTTTTGTAGATGATTTAAAACTGTATGGTTCTTTAGATGAGGAACTGAAATCGCAACTGCAAGTGGTCAAAACTTTTTCAGATGATAGAAGAATGCCATATGGTCTTGATAAATGTGCAAAAACAACCTTTAAAGCTGGAAAGCTGCAGCACCAAGAAAACATCTGTTTGGGACAGGAATGTGATATAAAGGAACTTGAGCAAGGGTGAGTGTATAAATATTTGGGAAATGATGAAGGATCAACAATAAAAGATGAACAAATGCAAATAAAACTTAGTAAGAAATATCTTAGAAGACTTAAATTAATCTTGAAAACAGCATTGACATCCAGGAACAAAATTCAAGCTATAAAACAATTTGTTCTCCCTGTCCTAACTTATCATTTTGGAATGACTTTCTGGCCCCAAAAGGTGTTAGATAGAATGGACAGGAAAACAAGAAGGATGCTTCATGCTCATCAAATGATTTATAAAAATCAATGTATACCAAGACTATATATTCCCTGTTCTGAAGGCGGTATGGGCTTCCTCGAAATTGATTACATGTACAGATCTGAAATCGTGGGACTGAATATATATATCTGCTGACCTCACAAGACCCAAACATAGTGAAATTTTTGAAACATAAGGAAAATAAGTTTAAGATGACTTCCCTGCTTAGTTTATTAGAAGTATATCGAAGTCAAGTGGGGATGAAAATGAAATCAGAAGTAGATAAAAATCTGATAGCAACTGAATGTGCCAAAAAAACAAAAGAAAGACCCCAGGATTCAGCAAGTTCTGCACGGTGTGCAAGAATAGTGCAAGAGCTGCTGCACACAATATGGCCAATGAGCGATCCAGGAATGAGCTCCCGGGACGTGCACGAGCACTCCTTCACTATTCCTGCACGGACACCATGGTTATATGCTAATTACCCCATTTGCAGGTGAAAACCATGCAAATGAGTTGAATTAACGATCCAGGAAGCAGGCAGGCAGGCATCTGTGCAGGAATAATGTAACCTGCAAAAATGTATTCGGTTACTAACCGAATTCATTTCTGCGAATTACAAAATGAAGACATGACAGCTCCAAATAAAGCATGTATCCAATGGAGTAGACATGCTAATAGCTAAATATATGGACACTGGCATGGTAAATAGTTGCAAAAAATTATCAAAAATAACTTTCATTTTTTTGGACAATTTTGGCCGTTTAAGCATAGGGCAGCGGTGCGCAAATAGGATCGAGATGAAAATAAGAGCAAAAGTTGGAAATAAGCTTTTAAACCCAAATCAGCATTTTGCCATGAAAGTCAATGGCATGCATAAGCCAACAATACGAGGGAATAGTAGTTGCTAAGGGGTAAGGCTTTGTGTGGTAACTATGAATTAGCATTCTGTTTTATGCAAATGAGGGGATTGATACTGAATCACAGATTTCCTCTCAGTGTTAGTTTGCACCCAACCGTGTAGGTGCAGCACTACAACAGTGCAAGTCTAAGAGCTGAATTACTTCATAAGGGTGTGTGTCATGCTTATTGTAAGCTCATTGTAGCTCTGTGGCTCGTGTTTGCCCTTAGCTAAGCACAGCTAAGGAATGGGGTGTGTCAGATATTCCTGAGCACTGTGTACATAGCTTAAACAGGTGTGAGCGCTGTGCACCAGGTTTAAAAAAAAAAAAACAGGAAATAGCAGCTCTGTTCACAACTGAGCACTGGGTATGTGAGGCACACCTCAGGGCTTAAACAGGAAACCAATGGGAAGTCAAAACAGTAGCAGGAAGGCTATCAAGGAGAACTAGCATAGCTGGAAGGTGAAATGTATCAGAATCAGCCAATTACACATGGAGCAGCCTAGTCACTACTATACACTATGCAAACACCTTCCAGTCTGTTTTTTCCCCCAAACTCTATACCACAGGTGTACACAGACGAGGACATTTTACCTGACAAAACTAACAAAATGTTAGGGGC
Organism: Protopterus annectens; assembly: GCF_019279795.1. Taxonomy (NCBI): domain Eukaryota; kingdom Metazoa; phylum Chordata; order Ceratodontiformes; family Protopteridae; genus Protopterus; species Protopterus annectens. The sequence goes on from NC_056730.1 coordinate 192,045,399, forward strand.
TGCTGTCACTCTCATACATCAATATATGCAGGAGGCTGAGGGTGTGAGGATGTGAATGCTGATGACCAACCCACAATGACAGGAAGGAGAAGACTGTACAGACCCAGGGTAACCTACCAGGGGCTACATGAGCTGGAGATAGTGGAGCGCTACAGGGTGGGCAGGGACATTCTACAGCAAATTGTTGAGCTATGCCAGCCACGCCTCATACACAGAACCAACAGAGGGGAACCCATCCCAGTGGATACCAAGGTATGTGTAGGCTTAAGAATACTAGCCACAGGTACCTTCCAAAGGCCAACTGGGGATATCATGGGGATCTCACAGGCATCAGCATCCAGTGTACTGTACCAGTTTCTGGATGCCATGTCAGCACATGCAGGTGAGCACATATATTTCCTCAACACCTGTGAGACGTTGACCAGCAGTATGCGTCTCTTCCACCAAATAGCAGAATACCCTGAGGTAGTGGGTGCTATACACTGCACGCACATACACATCAAAGCACCACCTGGAAAGTGGGGTAGGGTCTACATAAACAGCAAGGGCTTCCCCTCCATCAACTGCCAGGTCATGTGCGATGCCCAGGGCATTATCTTGAATGTGTGTGCTGGCAGCTCTGGAAGCTATCATGACTCCCACATCTGGCATATGACACAGCTGTACCAGTCAGTTGTCATTGGGTCATCCCATATGACCACCTAGTGGGGATGCTGATTACGCACTGGAGCAGTGACTGATGACACCCTTCAGAAATGCACACACACCCGAACAAGAACTCAAAAATGAGGCACACGCACAAACCAGAATCATAATAGTACGTGTGTTTGGGATGCTCAAGTCACGGTTCCTGGACATATCCGGTGGAGACTTCCAGTACTCTCCAGCTACATATACACAAATGTTCATAGTATGTGCCATGCTACACAATATGATCCTGCAGAAACAGCTGCAGCAGGAACAGCATGGGGCAAGGCCACACAGTTGCCCATAATTGCCAAGGCCATCACAGGCACAGAGTGACTTGGAGGAGGAACTACCTGAGCCTGCCCATGTAGGCAGAAGGAGGCATGCCCAGTATGCCCAGGCCTTGGCAAAGAGACAATGCATAGCACATACCCTGACATGGTAGGGACCCAGGGAATGACACCTATCTCTGACTCTCACATACAGTAAAAGGGATGCCAAACATGACACTACCTGTGCTTTACCATGTATAGGGAGTGTACTATGTGCATCCAACATAGTCAGCACTCCAGCACCATCCTCAATACTGGCACAGCCACAAGGTAAGTTAGTCTTCCTATCAATTGCTGAATGGAGTAGAATGTTCTGATAGTTTTATCTATGGTATGGATGTGAGCATGCAAGGGAATCAGGTGGCTGAATGGGATGGCAGCAGATAGTGGGCACCTATATGGGCAGCATGAAATCCATAACAAATACTGCTGTCAACATACTAGGCAGTACTAGGCAAGGTGACAAATCCCACTGCAGTATATGTGGTTGCCCAAATGTGTATCCACAGGACACACACATGGTTGTCAGTGCGGCTCACATACCCTCCACCAGCCTCAGACAGCTGGACAGGTCTAGATGACCATAAAGAAAGGCTGGTCTAAGGCCTCCAGTTGATGGCAATGGTTAACAGCCCCCCTCCAGACCTACACAGACAGACTACAACAGGTCTGGCAGTTGTATGTCAAGTCTGAAGGGTAATAAGTCTGAAACTGAAATGTAGGTCAATAAAACCTAAGATCTGTCCACTACTGATATGCTCCCAGTCTGCATGTTAGGTCAGAATACAAAATGAAATGGAAGCCAACAGAGTACCTGAAATACCAGTACAGTCATAGTAAATGTTTAAAGTTGTCAGGTGTGCCCCCCCGCCCAATCCCATGTAGAAATGCAGTAACATGTAAGTGTGAGGTGTAATAACAGTGGAGCACAGATTACCCGAGCTGGCCCCATATTGACAAATCCCAGTAGCATGCCCCCCATGTCCTACTGCATAAACTGGGGGCCAATCTGTAAATACTGCTGGGCCAACTATAGGGATACTTCCCAGATATCGCTTGCATAATGTTAGGACGAGGATAGATTAACAGATTGGGGGGGTGTAGATGCATGGACGTCATGGAGTGTGTGAAGTCTGAAACTTTGATGTGTGTACATACTACCCCTGCCTGCAAACCCAGTAATGCATGGCTACAAACCTGCTCGTAAACCACAATGTGAAGGGGAACTGACCAGATATATGAGCCCTGCCTCTGGGTAACCTGGGTGAATCTGTACAGCTGAAAGGTATGGCCGCAGCAGGATATGGCCATTCTGTTAAGTTGATATATGTACAACAAGGGGATCCTCAGCCACCATACTACCAAAGTACTGAACCATTTACACAGACCCATAAGCAAGTGTCTGTAGCTACCCCTCCAAAATGGCAGGAGTGTGCAAGAATGTGTAGGCTGCGGACCACAATACCAGACTCAGCTTCATTCATCTTGTATTTTCCAGTAAATAAGTGTGAGCAAATAATTATATCTGTCAGTACTCGATGACATAATACATCACAATGTAAAACAGTACATATGTCTGAATATCTCTGCCAGCACCAACCATGTAACACAAGCAGCACAGACAGCAATAGTTACAGTATCCTCCTATCTGTCGCCCATTGTGACTCCATATTTTCAACCTATCTACAGATATCCTGCAGAAACAGGTTCTATCTGTAGGTTGAGAACACCAAACTCTGGACTGGAGTCCAACCCTACCGGGAATGGATTCACACACTCAATACAGAAAGTCATACTGGGCATGCTCCTACACTTAGAGAAATGAAGCCCATGTCTGACAACACAGTGGACTATACATATCTGTCATTTGCAGATGTCTGTGCACACACACCAAATTGTACACCATTTATGCTTCACACACACATTGGATAGGAATACTCACACATATCCAAGGCCAACACACTATAATATATCACAAATACACACACACAGATGTGGGGAAGAGAGAGACAGACAGTGACAGATAAATTTCCATTATAAGGCCTGTCCTACCCACTGCACATTCAATTGGCCGATATCGCATGATGTGCAGATATCAATCAGTGTGGACATTCCTTTTGGTAGCCCTCAGCACTATAGATTCTGTGGTGCTTGTGATAACTGTGTAACACAATAGTAAAAATCAGTATTCATGTAACATTTGCATACTCAGTCCTGTCAAATGTAAAGTTGTGTGTGATTGAGCGTGTGTGTGTTTCCAGAGGAATGATTTACGGCCCATTCACACACACTGTTCTTCCCATTGCCCATGTTACCACTCCTGTTGATGTCAGTTACCTTGAAATAACACTTTGGCCAAATCTCATTCCTATAAGCTATGTGGTGCTTGTGATAACTGTGTAATACCATACTGTAGCAAATTAGATAGATAGGAGTTCTAATCTTGGTCCTAACAACTATGAAAATGTGTTTATTTGTGTGGTCACAGTTCTCCAGCATATAACTGCTGTGACACTTGCAATAACTGCGTAATAAACTGCGTAATGCCATAGGGGTAGCAAACTAGTTAGCTAGGAGCTCTAATCTTGGTCTTGACAGCTGTGAGAGTGTCTGTGTTTGTATGTGAGTCTGTGTTGACACCTGCTTTTGTGGTCATTCACACTAACTGCACTTCCCTCACCCCTCCTTTAGCACTGCAGCTGATGTCACTCACCTTCAAAGATACCTTTGGACAACTCTCCAACATATAATTTGTGTGGTGCTTGTAATAACTGCATAATACCATAGTGTCGCAAACTAGTTAGGTAGGAGTTCTAATCCTAATCCTGGCAACTCTGAAAATGTGTGTGTTTGTATATCAGTCTTTGTTGACACCTGCTTTTGTGCTCATTCACACTTACTGCACTTCCCTCATCCCTACTTTAGCACTGCAGCTGATGTCACTCACCTTCAAAGATACCTTTGGACAACTCTCCAATGTATAACTGCCATGGTGCTCATGATCACTGCATAATGCTGTAGTGTAACAAACTAGTTATATAGGCATTCTAATACTTGTCCTGGCAACTGTGAAAATATGTGTGAGAGTGTGTGCGTTTTTGTTAACAGCTGCTTTTGTGGTCATTCACACTTACTGCACTTACCTCATCTTTCCTTTAGCACTGCAGCTGATGCCACTCATCTTCAAAGATATCTTTGGACAGCTCTCCAACATATGACCACCGTGGTGCTTGCAATAACTGCTTAACACTATAATAACAATACATAGGTAGGGGTTTGAAACTCAGTAGTGGCAAGTGTGTTAGTGCATGTGTGTGTATGTCATCAGTATCCTGTGCGGGTGTTGCTGTGATTGTGTAAATAACAGGATCCATTGCAGGGCGGGTTTTGCTACATTTTCATATTGAGGACCCATATGTCCTAATGTCACATTAAAAGGCCAACAGCTGTCAAACACCATAGAGGTTGTTGTAGACAATTCAGAGCCATAGATTTATAGTTGTCAAACACAGTAGAGGTTGTTGTATACAATTCACAGCCATACTACTATATATAGGCAACCATTATAATACCCAGAGGCATCTCTTTACCCACAGATTATACACAAACACGCTTGGCTCTTTCTGTCCTCCTGTCTTTCTTTGCCTCTGTCTCCCTCTCTCTCTCACCCCCTCTCTGGTAGATGTGGAAAAATGCATCTGTTTTGCATATGCAGCAGCTTGACTTTGGTAGGTAATGCTCATGATCAGCTGATGTTGCTGACATTAGGAGAGCTATGGCAAACCCTCACCCTACTACCCCTGTGGCATGTGCAATAAATGCATATCCTTTTAGTAGCACTGATTAGATAGACAAGTGTCTGTACTGTAGTCCTGGTCAATGTGTGATTGTGGGTATGTCAGAACATTATCATGGGTTTCAGTGAGTACAATATCTAATGTGGGGTGTGGGTGCTGGGTATACTGTCTTTACACCATGGTACCACCAGCACATGTCCCAAGGTCCATGATATGAGGACCGCTTTCACCATCAACCATACAGGTAACTGATTACACTATCCAGCCCAATGATGCATGTGCTGTGTGCAAAAACTCCCTAACAGTGTGGACTCACTGACAAGGTAGTTAGCACTGCTAAACCCAGGTCTGTCAAATGTGTCTATGACTGTATGTGTTTGTCAGTGTGTATATGACAGTATGTCATACTATGTATTGTTCATTAACAGCCAGTACATCCCCCATTACCATACTGTACAAGACCTGGTGATGTTCTTCACTTAACAGGAAACTCGAGCCACACCTCATCCTAAAAGCTCTGTGGTGTGTGGAATTAAGGCCAAACACATTATTAGCAATAAGTACCTAGGTAAGGGTTCTACTCTTAGTGTTGCAAAGTAAGTGTGTGTGTGTGTGTGTGTGTGTATGTGAAGGGATCTACTTCAGTTTGCAGAACATATATGTCACAGGAGACCATTTGTCTGAGAATGAACTGGCAAAAGGTAACATTTCAAAGGAATCATCTTGTGGAAATTCTTTCCATCAAAACTAGTAGTGGATGTGTAAATGCCCTCTTCCCCACTGTACAGTTGTACAGCGATACTGGAGTTGGTATATGTAGCTGAGTTTGGATGTTGTGGGCACAGCCACCCACATTGGTCTTATTGTTGTGTGTATCCCCCCTCTTAGTCTGTTGTTATAATGTACATTTTATGTTAACAGGTTAAGTATTTTATAATCACGCTATGTGTGGTCCTATGCCACCCCACACCCTCCAAAGTGGGGGGCTGTGCTACCCACACCAGCACATCTATGTTTACCAACTCCAGGACTGCACTACAGTGGGGAAGAGGACATATACCCTGCCAGTACCATCATCAATGAGATTAAACTGACAGACTGATTATTTACTGATGTGATGTTTTGGCTATTTGGTCTTGGTGGAATTACATAGGCCAAAATGAGTTCACTGCAAAATTAAGTGCATCCATGTGTACAGTATTCTCTGTGTATTGCATCAACACCAAAGCCTCTCTCTGTGTGTGTGTGTGTGTGTGTGTGTGTGTTATTCACAAAAATTTGGTGTGTGCCACCCAGTACACTTACCATTTTCCACTGTAGAAGAGTTGCTGCCATCAGCCGCCATGCACTCACCTGTATACACCCCTCATACCTATCAGTAATGTTATACAGACCTGTTACTTGTGTTCAGCTGTACCCGGGATATGACACAGTCAATGTGTCACCACAGTGCCATGCCCCTTGTAGGAAAGCACAGCAGGCCAACATCCTCCTGACACATGACACCTAGAACACAAACTGAATACATTATGGAGGCCACAATCGGTCAGTGTTAATAACAGCTATAATGCATCATGGCTGGACAGCTACACACCCTAACATGTAAGCATTAAACATTCCAGCTGAAAAAATGTTAAACAGCATTACATTGCTAAACCTTAGTACATTCACCCTGTGCATCAGAACCATATTAGCATGTCCCTACATCAATGGTATGAATGACGGGGATGTGGCACAGGTATCATCATATGTACAGGGTGTGTGCTAGGTTTGCCAGAGGCCTAGACTGAGCCATTTGCTTGACATCATGTGTGTGTGTGTGTGTGTGTGTGTGTTAGGGTTTTTTTAAAAAACTGGGCTGCGCAGATGCGGTGTGTGTAGGTATGGAGGGGCCCTAGTTGCATTGGTGATGTGTGTGTATGTATGCACACAATTCTGCCATGTGGCTGCCCTATACAGGAGTTTGTTGGACAGCTGTAGACCGTACATGGCAGGGTGTACATTTCACTGTCTCTGGCCATGGACTTGGGAACTGTGCCTGTCAGGGGTTCCACGGGCACTACCAAGTAGAAGCCCAGATTTGGTACTCTCCCCTGATGATGACAATTGTCTGCTGGATCCATGTCCCTGTTGGGACCGGCCAGGATCATGTGCATGTGGCCTGCTGCATTGTGGTGTGGTCAGCACTCCTCCTGCCATGCTGGTGCTGGTACTTCCACTACGGAAGAGGCTATGAGTTGTTGCATGTTCACATAGACCTCCACCTTTTGGTGTTGCTGACCTACGTCTATGTGGCTGATGCCCTGCTCCCACCACATGCTTTAACACAGACAGCACACGGTCGAGGATTCACACCATCTCACCCAACCGTCTATCCAGGACCTCTGCAAAATAACGGTGGGCACCTGCAAGATCATTGATTTTGTCAATTACAGCAGAATGAGTAGCCCTCTGGAGCCTCAGACTCTGTCTGGTATAATGTTCCATACATGCCTGTGCCTCTATGATAGACTGAAACATGCATCTGGTGACACTTGGTGTGGCACTTCTGCCAGGGGCATGATGGCCAGCAGCCCTCCTATGAGCACCCCTGTACATCTGCGTTTGTGGTACCTTGCCTCCATCTGGCTATGGCTGCTGTATACAGACACACTTGCCATAGTCCCCACACTGTCCTGTCTGAAGCCACCACCCGTCAACTGTCCCTCATCTATGGCTACTGGTAATGGGGTATGTATGTATGGGCATTGTGACTGTGTGTGGGGATGGGGTGGATAAAAGTGGGATGTGAACCGATGGCACAGCTTCAACCCCTGACAACCCTGCCTGTGCCTCACCATAGCTATCATTATTGTCAGAGTGTGTATGGACGCTAACATCAGTTTGCCTGCAGGAGGGACCTTGACCCACCTCGCCATCTGTGAGGCGAAAACAAAAAAATGTAATTTAAGACCTGTACATTATTGCTGACCTCTACGCACACACACACACACACATACACACACACACACACACACGCACACACACACACACACACACACACACACACACACACACACACACACACTAACAGGTGAGGTGGCACAAAGTTATTACACAGACCTCTCAATACCCAACAGTCAACATGCATGACAGATGGCACTCAACAGCATGCACTGCAGCTTTACTCAATCCTTGTTACCAACATTATACATCTCTGTGATGCATGAGTTGTGTTAGTAGGTGATGCCCCTTCCCTTGGAACACACTGCACCCATGTACATAGCATTGCTGTGCACCTGTACAGCACCCTGACATGTACTGTGCAGCATACCTCACGAGTGTACACACCATTGCTGAATGTGTATATGTGTGGCAGTTATATTTTCTCTGTTGCTCAAAGCCCCTATATGTTTGTCTGACACATACCTGGGATGATATGAGGACTGATGTCAATAGTTAATGCCTGACCTCTGATTTGCAGATCTCATTAACAGCAGTGCATGTATGAGCAATAAAATCCGATTACACTGACAACCTTCAAAGCTTAATGTGGATATGAGGAGTGTACACACCCTTGTTGACATGTCATCCTCTTCCATGATATGCAGTGGGGCCACAATACTGCAGACATTAACATTACACACACCTGAAATGTGACATATGACCTGTGCAACCACATGCAGTATCAAACAAATGTGTTAGTCATGCAGATGCTGAATGAGATGCATACAATATGTGGGTTGCACAAGTGTGCACACCCTGAACACAATGGTTCATTGCAGCACCTGTTAAGTGAACTACAGCAGTCACTATTAGAGGAAGGGGTATACTAGCATGGCCCATCTTCACTTGCCATTATTTGGTCACTCAGCCCTACAAACATCCCCCAACTCTACCAGATTGCAAGGTCAGCTCATGTGCACAGCCCTTGGAGGTCAGACGGTGCCTTCACTATTGCTGTGGAGTCAGGATTATGTCTGGCACAATTCATAACCTTGACTATGTTCAGATACAGCCATTCTTAGTGAGCTTTGGATGTATGCTTCAGTTCACTGTTGTGTTTCAGGATGACACCCCTCCCCATCCTCAGCCTTATTGCAGATGCTTGACAACTATGGGCCACATATGAGTGTTATATTGCTGTGTTCCAAATTCACAATGCCATGTCTATCAGCCTAGTTCCTAATGAACAGCAAAACTAAAAGTGTATACTGGCACCAACATGGTAAAAAAGGGGATAGTGGGCCTGAGGTGGAGTGAGTTGTTGCTTTTGCACCACATGTATCTTTATTAATACTGTCTGTAGGTTTCAGCCTTGGTCTCAGTACACCATTACACATTGCAACACGTACCTTTGGGATACCTGTTATTATGCATATGCTATCTTATAGAGGCCTGGGTGATGTTTCCTGTGGAACAACTCTTCCATCTGATTACCCTAACCCATAGGCCATACGTATGCAGATTCCAAGCGATTGTCAACACAAGTACTACACAGGCAGTACTTGCTAGAAATTCCTGCAAATCCCTCAGTGTTGCTCCATATTTGTGGACAGCCTCCGTGACCAGTTTGCAACATGTGTTGTCATCTGTCTTGGATGGGCATATGTTTATTTTCTACATTAATGTTGTCCCATACTTCATACACACATACATTACTGTCTGCACTGTTTGTCATGGTATATGCAATGGTGAGATAAGGCTACTTCTCCCATTCCTGAGTGCTACCTTTTGAATATGAGATCCATTCCATGGTTTGTAAGATGTGTGCAAGCCACAGCTGCCTCTGTTGCAGGTGAGTGGGCAAATGTCCTGGACATACTTCTTGGACAGCAGACCATCATTTGGTGTGACATTGAGGCCCTGTACTGGATGGAAGGTGTGTACTCAAGAAGAGTGAATGCTGTCAGTACCTCACAAGCTGCTTCCACAATATGTTATTTGGAGTGTGTGCACACATATGCTTCCAGTGTTTGTTACGGTATGTATTCCCCATATTTGTTGTCCTAACATAGGATTCCATATTAAACATTAATTTCTCATGTTAGGATCACATTACAGGTTGTTAAAGGTGTAGAATGTGGTATTGTGATTTACTGTTATTTAGATCAGGAACAGGTGCCATTGTAATAGTGGTGCATACAACTGTTGTAGCCACTGTATATGACACATGTCCCTACTGTAGGCCATTTGTCCCACCATTATCTTCACCTCTGTCCACACATCTTGCACTGGCAGGTTTTTAGGTATACTGCAGGACTCTTACATACCCTTAAGATATGCCACCATGGGGACCAGTGTGATGCAGTACAGTTAACAACAACAATAAGTGAACTTGTAGAGCATGCATTATGGGTAGGTGTGTTAAATATGTGCATGGCAAATACCATGGCCATAACATGGCCGGTGTATTGGCAAATCTGAACAAAACAGCTCCATACTCACCATCTACAGGCTGCTGTCCCAGTTGTATATCAGAGGGACCTACATAGTTGTGTGAGAGATGTAATGTCAGTAGCCACACCTGTGGCATTGGTACAGGGTGGGAGCAGCATTTCAGTACATCAACAGTACAAATCCACAATACTAGAGATTATGCACATCTGTTAATTAGTACACTGCAGCAACAGACTATCTTATCTGACATATGCATGTAGATACTTTACAGATGAAGATGGATAAGCAACAGTGGTCTAATAATGTGCCCTGGGGCCTTACCTGGACACTCCTCATCCATTGTGTGGGTGGCACCCACCTCCGCAATGCTATCTTCCAGTTGCTGGCTTGGCTGGTGGGCGGGTGCCCCAAGGCTATTGAGGAGCTCCTCAGCATGTGTCAGTGGGGGCTGGGTGGCATGACCCCCACCTGTGGCTAGCTGGTCCCTCCTAATGGCAGCAGCACGCTGACAGGCATGGCAGATCAGGTCTGTGCACTGATGCCGCACCTGCTCATAACTTCAGTTATGCAGGCCAACATCATTCACCCTCTGGACGAGCTCATTCTACATCATTTTCTTGTAGTGTGTAAGCAATGAGGCATTCCTGTGACATTGTACCTGGAAGACATAAACAGGAAATAAGGTCAGAGGACCTCTTACTGCAAGGATATATAAGTTTTTAATTGACAAATCTCTCCCAACCCACCATATCTGCAACAATAATCTAAACACACAAATCAATGGGTATGTTTACACCAAACCTACTGTTGGGACATATGTCCTATTGTTCAACAAATATTGAAATGTGTTTCTATTAATGTTCCATGTTGAAACACTATCATTTGTGGCCTGTTGCTATCAATGTCGCCTGCATGCCATTGTAATGGCCACTGTGGTTTGATATATGCATGTGTTCTGTTTGCTATGCAACTATTCCAAATCTGGTGTTTTGGATTAATGGGAATATCTATGCATGCTGTTATAACTGATCCTGGATTGTGTTGACTATTACTAACCCACATATGTTGTAAAACTGCAACACCATAGAATGTTTGGGAAGGCCGGTCCCAGCGGACCCACCTCTCCCACCTCATCTGGCCATGGCACCGGGCCCAAGCATGTCTGGGAACCACCCTGAGGCCTACTCATCTGCTGGTCCTGCACCACCTTTGGGTGGAACCGCCTCAGGGGGATGGGGCTCTTCCCACACCTGGGAGCAGGCGTGGACAGGATCCTGTCACCCAAATTCAGATCCGGGGACTGGTGTGTAGCGAGCTCCAAAGGGAGTTTGGAGATTTGCTATGCCAGCTTGAGGGATGCGTGGCACAATTAGAGGGTCAGCCTTCCCCTCCTGCTCAGCCCCCAGCACAGCCACCTTCGGGGCCATGAATGTGCAGTGGTGACTGTCTATGGGTGGGGACCTCAGTTCCGCTGTTTCCATTTGGGGGGTCATGGGCTTCCAATTTACAAACATCCCTCTCCGTCCAAGGTGCTTCCCCCCACGTGTCATATACCACCCCGTATGCTGTCTTGTTTGTCTTGTCTGTCTTCCAACTCAACCTACCTCTTCAAATATACCTACTAACCTTCCCCAACAATCCACTCTCACCTTAAAAAAAAGGGCAATCTGTTCCCCAAAAAATTTCGCCCCCCATACATAACTGCTCATTTCGCACACGTGTCCACTGAACACATGTAATCTGGTCTGACTGGCTTCACAACACATTATTGTTGTCCTCACCCCCTCTCTCAGGGGTTTCAGTGACCAAATATACCTCCAAATTCAGTATATATGCACAGCTGTTGCTGTACAAGAAATGGACAGCTATGGACCTTCCCTACATCCGTCTAGCACATCCCTAGCTACTTTCTCTATTGTCTTTCCCTCTTTGTGCCCCCTTTTTCACCACTTTCCTAAACCCCCTTTTTTTCTTTTCTTTTAAAGAAATTAGCATTAGGTAAGTGGGAGTAAGCTCTTTTAAGCAGTAGTAAGTGTGATTAAGCCTATTTCCATGGTGCTAAGTGATGCCTACACAGATTAAGCACTTTTCCCGTAACTGTCTGTAAGTATATTTAGCCATCAGTTAGCATTGCTTACCATTGCGCAAACCCACTTACAACTGCTTAAAAGTGCCTTAATCACTCTGTATCCAACAGCTCTTGTTCTGCCCAGCAACAAAATAATCAGCCCTTGCCAGTCTCAAACCTAGGACCCTGCACACCATACTACAGCTATTTACTACTAAGCCATCTGAGCTGTAGATATGTGTGATGTTTTCTCAAACATATCATGCAGCACAGTCATTTAACAGTAGGGAAAATGTATTTACATATGTGTATATATATATATATATATATATATATATATATATATATATATATATATATATATATATATATATATATATATATATATATATATATATATATATATATATATATATATATATATATATATATATAATATATATATATATATATATATATATATATAATATATATATATTTATATATGTAGACATACATGTGTATGCATATATATATATATATATATATATATATATATATATATATATATATATATACTGTTGAATTACTGTGCTGCATGATATTTTGAGAAAACATCACACTTGTCTACAGCTCAGATGGCTTAGTGGTAAATTCCTGTAGCTATGGTGTGCAGGGTACTGGGTTCGAGATTGGTAAGGGCTGATTATTTTGTTACTGGGCAGAACAAGGGCTGTTGGATACAGAGTGATTAAGGCACTTTTAAGCAGTTGTAAGCAGGTTTGCGTGGGTTTGCATGACGGTATGCAATGCTAACTACCGGTTAAATATGCTTACAGACAGCAGGAAAATTGCTTATTCTGTATAGGGATTTCTTATTGCCACGCAAACAGGCTTAATTTCGCTTACTACTGCTTAAAAGTGCTTACTCCCACATACCCCCATGCTAATTTCTTTAAAAGAGAAGAAAAAGGGGTGATAGGAAAGTGCTGAAAATGGGGGCACACAGAGGGAAAGACAATAGGGAAGTAGCTAGGGATGTGCAGGATGGGTGCAGGGAAGGTCTATAGCTGTCCATTTCTTCTACAGCAACAGCTGTGCATATATACTGCATTTGGAGGTATATTTGGACACTCAAACCCCCGAGAGAGGGGTGAGGATAACAATAATGTGTTGTGAAGCCAATTAGACCAGATTACATGTTTCCAGTGGACACATGTGCGAAATGGACAGTTATGTATGGGGCAACATTTTTTTTTTGGGAACAGATTGCCCTTTTTTTTTTAAGGTGAGAGTGGGATGTTTGGGAAGGATAGTAGGTATATTTGGGGAGGTAGGTTGGGTTGGAAGACAGACAAGGCAGGCAAGACAGAATACAGGTGTGGTATATGTAACATGTGAGGGTAAACACCTTAGATGGGGAGGGCTGTTTGGAAATCAGAAGCCTATGAGTCCCAAAGATGGAAACAGTGGGACTGAGGTTCCCACCCATGGGCAGTCACCACTGCACCTTCACGGCCCTGAAGGTGGCTGTGCTGGGAGCTGAGCAGGAGGAGAAGGCTGACCCTCTAATTGTGCCATGCAGCCCTCAAGCTGGTATAGCAGAACTCGCAATTCTCTGTGGCGCTTCCTATGCACCAGACCCAGACCTGATTTCAGGTGACAGGATCCTGTCCGTGCCCACTCCCGGGACGGATGAGCCCTATCCCTTGAGGCGGTTCCACCCGAAGGTGGTGCAGGACCAGTGGATGAGAAGGTCCCAGGGTGGGTCCCAGATGTGCTGTGGCCTGGTGCCATGGCCAGATTAGGTGGGAGAGGTGGGTCCGCTTGGACCCACCTTCCCAAACATGCTATGGTGTTGCAATTTTACAACATATGTGGGTTAGTAATAGTCAACACAATCCAGGATTAGTTATAACAACATGCACAGATATTCCCATTAACCCAAAACACCAGATATGGAACAGTTGCATATATGGAAGCAGAGTGGTTCATAGGTTCATAGGTAGGTTCTAGGCTATCTGTCTGAGGGCATTTATAAGCCTAGCCAGAGTGTGTCAGCTTTTGCCACCCCATTGATTACTTAACTAAGCCTCTGTCAAGAAGAGCCAATGAAGTGATCCCAGGGGTGTATTTTCTGTTACACATCCACTCGTCAAGGTTTCTTTTGAAGAGTGTTAGTGAGGGGCTCTGCCTAATATAGTTAGGAATTTTGTTCCAAAGCATGGGGAGTCTCTGTGACAGGAATCTATCCCTCCAGCATGTTCTATTTATTGTTGTGGTGAGGTTTAGCTCACTAGAGCGAGTGGCTCACAGTGACTTGGATTTCTTTAGGTTGAGCATGTCCATCACTTCTGAGTTGGACATGGCTTTGTAAGTTAGGCAGAGATCACCTCTGAGTAAGCGATATGCCACTGAGTACAGCTGGAGTTTTTCCAGTTGGGCTGCATAGGACATATGTTTGAGACCAGTAATCCTCCTGATGAGGTACTTTTGTGGTCTTTCCAGCTGTTGGATGTATCTTGTGAGGTACATCCCAAATGGGGCATTGTACTCTATGATGGGTCTGATGAGTGACGAGTAGAGGGGCACTATAACCTCTTTATTTCTAGATGCGAACCCTTTAGTAATTAGATGGGCTACATAGAAGGATTTCCTAACTACTTTGGCAATATGATTGACAAAGGAGAGATTACTATCTACCTGGGTCCCCAGATCTCTTATTACCTCTTCTGTATTAAGGGGGCTGCCACCTATGTGGTAATTCATGGGTGTTTTGTTTTTCCTAAATGGGATGACTATTAATTTTCTGGCATTTAGCTTGAGACCATGACTTTGACACCAGGTGTCTGTCTCAGTAAGGCCATTTTGGAGAATGTCCTTGTCAGCTGGAGAGTCAATTATGACTCCCAGTTTGCAGTCATCAGTGAGCTTGGTTAGCCATAGTCCTCCTGTGTTTGCCTGTACTTCTGAGAAGTATATGCCGAACAGTAGGGGTCCCAGGATCAAGCCTTGTGGGACACCACTTGTGACTGGTTTAGAGTCGGACCTGGAGCCCGCTATTCTTACCGTGTGAGTTCTGTCTGTAAGCCAGTTGGCAACCCATCTCGTGATGTAGGGGATTATGTTCAGGCTGGTGAGTTTTTCTATATTTCCTGAGTGAGGAATGGTATCAAAAGCCTTGGCGAGGTCAAGGTAGGCTGTGTGAACTACCTTCCCCTCATCTATGGCCTTTGTGACTGTCTTGAAGAAGTCAACCAGGTTTAGTAGGCATGATCTGCCCTTAACAAAGCCGAACTGGGTCGGGTCAAGTGTTTGGAGGTTCCCAATGTCTTTGTTAATGAGTTCCATGATGATGTGCTCCATAGCCTTGTAGACCAGGTTAGTCAGGCTTATGGGGCGATAGTTACTAGGGTAAGTCATGGCCCCTCCTTTGTGGAGTGGAATAACCGTTGCTGTGCACCATTCTGTGGGCACGTAGCCTGTGGAGAGGCTGAGGTTGAACAGTGTGTTTAGGTGGGGGGTTAGTTCGTTCTGTAGTTCATGCAAGATGCAGCCTGGGACACCATCTGGCCCCATTGACACTGTGCTTTTGGCTTTTGAAAGGGCTGTTTTCACCTGTGCGTCTGTAATTTCCATGACACTACACTTTTCTGGTATTGTTTTGGGCCCTTTTGGGGGTGAGAGGGGGGTGAAGTTTGCACTGAATATATCTGCCAGGATGTTGGCAATGTCAGTGGGTTCAGTATATTGTGTGCTATTTTGCAGTAGCTCGGAGCATATCTTCGAGTTGCCACTTAGATTCTTGACATAGCTAAAGAAGGCTTTGTGGTTATCTTTCGCATCCTTGTCTATTTTTCTTTTGAAGTAAGCCTTGGAGGATTTTATGAGGGACCTTAGTTTCTTACTGATACTGATCATGGATGTCTTTCCTTCTTGGGATTTGCTTTTTTTCTGAACTAGTTTCCTCCTTCTATTGTATAGCCTGTTTATGGCAGGGGTCCACCAGACTGGTTTCCTTCTGTTAGGGGGAGTGAGTCTTGGTTTTGCTAGGGATGGCACGATCCATGCATCCTTGTAGGTGCTCATAGAGTGCATTTGTAAAGGTTCCTGCATTTTTGACACTGTTATCCTTTAGTGTGGGGGCTGTGAAACTTACCACCTCTGTCTTAAGTAAGGTGAAGTTTGCTATAGAAAAGTTTTTCACTGTAGTTTCCTTGGTTGGAGGTGGTGGTGTGGACATTCAGAGTGATTAGTTTATGGTCTGATCTAACCAGTGACGGGTTGACCTCTGGTGTGGAACACCTGTCGCCCATGTTGGTGATGACCAGGTCCAATATGTTTTCACCTCTGGTAGGGGAGTTTACCAGCTGATCCAGGGCATTTGAGCTGATAAATTCCAGGAAGCACTGGACCTGGGAGTTTGTACTTGAGTAGTTTTCCCAGTTAATGGTAGGGTAATTGAAATTGCCCAATATCAGGGTGTTCGGTAGGACCTTCACGTTTTCCAGTGTCTCCAGAAAGGCAGAGTGGTGGTCCTGGGTCATGGAGAGTGATCTGTAGCAGGCCACAATTTGCAGTGCAGATTTGCCTGATGTTAGTTGCACATGGATGATCTCAGAGGTATCATGCTGCACCACTAACCTGGAGGTGTAGGTATCCTTGATGAATACGGATACACCCCCTCCTTTTGTGTTTTGGTCCATGTTCTGTGGCCGAAATATGTGGTATGAGTTATAGCCTTGAACCAGGTTTTAGTTACTGCACAGATGTCGATGTTCTCCATACTGAGGAGTGCTTTGAGCGTGTGCATTTTGAGATTTAAACTCCTGGTGTTGAGTAGTATAACCCTCATTTTTTTTATTTGTGCTGTTTACAGAGGTGGGTTTGACTTTTAAGCCTTGCCTAAAAAAGGCAATATGGAGGCAGCAAGAGCTTTGGCCAGTATTTGAAAGCCTTGGGGTGACAGGTGCAAGCCATCTCTTGTGAAGCAACGAGGCCTGTCGAGCATGTCATCCCAGGCTGACAGACACTGGATCCCCTTTAAATGACACCAGAAGCTTAGCCAATTGTTGAAATTGATCATTTTTTCTTTATACTGCGGTATCATTCTTGGTGAGGGCAGGATGCTACTCAGGGTCAAACTCATACCCGCCTGGGCTACATGATCAGAGAGCTCTTCCATGTCTCTTTTCATGTAGTCCAGGGAGGTATGTCTCAGGTCATTCACACCAACATGAACAATGACAGAGTCATATTTGTACTTGTTCTGGAGTGACCTGAGTGCTTGTGTTATGTGGTGGATTCTGTCTCCCGACAGGCAGCTAACAGTAACCTTCTCCTTGTTCAGCCTAGTGAGTGGGATGTCAGTGTTCCTGACCATAGAGTCACCTATTACTAGTGTGTTAGGTATGTTATTTCACCTTAAGGGCTGTGATTGTGCGGCATACTGATTTTGTGTTTTATGTGTTGCTGGTTTGTGACGGGAGGTGCAGGTTTTTTGGGTGTCTGCTTTGGAGGTCTGTGATACTTTTGCAGGTTTTTATGTAGAGCCTCTGAGTATGATTTTATGTATTTATGTGTATTTTTTGCCAGTGCTGGTTTAGTATGTCTATGTGAGGCTGGAGGTGTGGTGCAAGTGTTAACCTTCTCCTCATGACTGCCTGTTCCAGTCTTGGGTGGAGAGAGCTTAGCCTCCAATTTAGCTATTTAATTGCATCTCTCGCATATGTTAATGTTTTGTGGTAGAAGGAGAGGGTTGTCTGTGTGAGGCATTTGTAACATTACCTCAGGATACCCAGGTTCACCAGCTAGACTGGAGAGTATACCTGAAATTGCCCTTTTGTCACACCTGAATAGTAGGGTGAGCTGCTTAGTCGCTTGGTTGGTGAGGGGTGAATAATGAGTCTTGCCCTGCTGGGCAATAAAGTGTCGGGGTATATTAGTGCTTGCTATTAGGTCTGAGCAAGTGCTGGACTGTAGGATGCTTTTTAAGTGCTTAGGTTGAAAGTTAGACTACTTTCAAGGGAAAAACTGAAGAGGAGACTTGGTGGAGCTGGGATAAATTTATCCCTAGCTAACAGGTGCTGCCTGGATGTGCAAAACCATGCAAATGTGGTTTTTACAGCAAGGAAATGAAAGAGATAGAAATTAGCCCAAAATGGCCTATAAACTACTAACTTCTGGGCTGGAACCACTCCTCCAGGGACAGATGGCGGCTCAAAGCTCCCTCTCTCACAGGTGAACAGAGAAACCTCCCTCTATCCAAGTAAGGTATGGACAACTCAGAAAATTGTAACACAGCCCTGAATTCAGCACTAGCCTGAAAACTGGACTGTACTAGCTTAGAAAGGTGGGAAACAAGGACATTTTTTTGTAAAGATAATGCAAAAACAGTAAAACATACACTTAAAACAGCTTTAAACGACTACAAACAGTAAAAAATACACTTAAAACAGCTTTAAACGACTACAAACAGTAAAAAATACACTTAAAACAGCTTTAGATGACTACAAGCAATCAGAAAAGGCTTTTAAATAAATTACCCAATTAACCAGTAAAAAAACTCAAAAATGAGCCCTGTTATAACAGTGCCCATTACAATGGCATGCAGGTTACATTGATGGCAGCAGGCCACCAATGATAGTATTTCAACATAGAACGTTAACAGAAACACATTAAAATATTTATTGAACAATATGACATATATCCCAACAGTAGGTTAGGTGTAAACATACCCATTGATTTGTGTGTTTATATTATTGTTGCAGATATGTTGGGGGGAGAGAGAGATGTCAATTAACAACTTATATATCCTTGCAGTACTCACATCTTTAATGATCACTGCTCTACAGGTATTATTACAATACCCTATGGCCTTGGTTTGGGTAGAGGTATGTTTGAACACAGTGCATACTTCAACTGGCTTATAGCTAAATTCTACTTATCTTACCTGGTAGACCTGTGGAGAGAATGTTTGTTAACACTACCTGACTGCTTCTACACATATTCTGAGATTCCTGGTTGTAATTATGCACATACTTCTCAATCTCTTAATGCACAACATCTGGACAAAGCTTGACAACATAGGGGTACAAATAGGGACATATTCTGAATATTGCTCTTATAAACTTTTAGA
This sequence comes from Protopterus annectens, assembly GCF_019279795.1. NCBI lineage: Eukaryota > Metazoa > Chordata > Ceratodontiformes > Protopteridae > Protopterus > Protopterus annectens. The sequence continues at coordinate 192,064,779 of NC_056730.1, forward strand.
AAGTTGATAGAGTAATAGGATTTGTTTTAAGATACATTTTCTGAAGGATTTGAAGTCTGATACTCAAATGTATGTCATTATTTGGTGACTACAATCCTGAGATCATCCCACTGATTTCCCAAGAAAAAAGAGGAACAGGCCAAAAATATAAGCCAAATATCGGGACATTCTGGGAAAATCTGTACAGTTGAGAGGTATGATATACATGCAGCTTACTACCACTCCCAGGATTCAAACCATGGCTGTGTGTGCTAAAAATACAATTTCTGTTTCATCAGAATGAGCTATTTAAATACCACTGTGTGTTCCTTCGGTATTTTCTTTGTAAGTCTGTCTTGATTGTACAATCTGACCTTGTAATTACAACAGTCTTATACAGACATTCCTAGACATATTTTATGTAGCAGTGTGTGAGAAAGGTAGTTGACACAACAGTACTATTCTGATATCAGATGTTGGTGAATGCTACAAGTCAGGCCATACAATACCAGAGTAAACACTACCAGTCCAGGATTGGAAACTTTATTGCTAGGCAGTTACAGTTTTTTATCTGAAAGACCTGTGGGGGGAATGTTTGTTAACACTACTTGAGTGTTTCTACACATATTCCCAGATTCCTAGTTAATATTATGCACAAAACTCTCAGTCTCTTTATGCACACACTCTAGACAAAGCTTGACAACATGGGGGTACAAACAGGGACATGTGTTGAATATTGCTCTTATAAACTTGGAGAGTTGCTAGAGTAACAGGATTTGTTTTAATATACATTTTCTGAAGGATTTGAAGTCTGAAAATCAAATGTATGTCATTGTTTAGTGACTACAATTCTGGGATCATCCCAGTGATTTTCCAGGGAGATAGAGGAACAGGGCTAAACTATCAGCCAATTATCTGGACATTCTGCAAAAATCTGTTCACTTGAGAGGTATGATTATGCATACAGCTTACTACTACCACTCCCAGGATTTGAACCATGGCTGTGTGTGCTAAAAATGCAACAATTTGAGTTTCATCAGAGTGAGTTATTTAAAAACTGCTGTCTGTACTTTCAGTGTTTTATGTCTAAGTCTCTCTTGTCTGTACAATCAGACCTTGTACTTGCAACAATCTTATACAGACATTCCTAGACATATTTTTTATGTTGCACAGTTTGGGTAACAGTGGTTAACACAACATTACTATTCAGAGACTGCAACGCTAAATGCCATACAATACCAGAGTAAACACAACCAGTCTAGGATTTAGAACTTTATTTCCAGGCAGTTACGGTTTTATTGAAATATGACTTATATGAGACTATTACTGTCATATTGTCTGGTTTATTCAGTACAACCCATACACAGTTTTTATACTGCCATGTGACTTTCTACTACTTTATATTTATTTGGTATGACTATTACAAACAGGATTGTTACTCACCAGCCTTGTGATACATCCTTTGCAACCTGATAGCATGGACTTCCTGATTCACAGCCCGCTCAGCTTCAGGTGTAAAGGGAATAGAGAAATATTTAGGCATACCTATCAATCACTTACCCAGGCTGGACTTTAATAAACAGTTATTGGTATAAATATTTACACACTGCTGGGACATCACCCCTCTGCCTTGGTTCTTGGACCCACTGGTCCAAGACCTCCCTCTTTCTCCACTTCAAGTCGGCATAGTGGTGCTGGACCTGCTCACCAGTCCGAGGGATACCAATGGCACTACTGAGATCACGGACGACACCGTCCCAGGCTTCTGCTTTATATTGGGAGCCCTAGTACTGGCCTTGCAGCAGTCTCTCATCATGATTAGTTACCAGGAGTCCTACCATGACCTTGGACTCCTATATGCCACAGTGCTGCGCCTGGAAGCGCATGCCCTCACCAACTCCTGCCATACTGCCTACAGTGGGAAGCTGCAACCAGTTATGAGCTATATTCACACTTGCGGAGTTTAAATACGGCCAATTTCCCACCCTTTGCTATGATTGGGCAGTTTTGAATATGCTGAGCTAAGCTAAGGTATGGGCAAACCTGCTTAGCTAAGGTTGGCAGTGCTTAAAGGGGCAGGTTCAGCATTGTTTACCAATGGGCAAATCCACCTAGCTGGGCTACTCATTGCTTAGCAGTCATATTTACACAATGCTTATACTTGGTAAGCAGAACTGTGCAATGCTTAGCATTGCTTATTTTTTATTTTATACAGTATCTGCTGTATGGGATTCATTTACCTTTCATTACATATTTAAATATGTTTACTGTCCCTGACATGCCCCAATATGCTTTCATTACATTTATTCATGTGTGACTATACTGTATGGGGCACTTGTGTTTATATGGGGGTTTCACAACTTTATTACACTGACACCTCACATCTGGATCTACTACATTACTCTGTTTAACAAATATTATGTTATTTCGTAGCTAATTATAAAAAAAGTTTATGTAGTGCTTTCACATGTAAAATGCAATTTGGTTACATTAGGGCTTGAACCAGGAATGGCTGTTTGTAAAGCATATGCTCTAATCACTACACTGTTGCAGCACTGCTTGAGTTGGATGTCTCTTGCTATTTAACTTCTTGTGCTGTTTAATCTGGACTAAGCGTAGATAAGCAATGTGCACACCCATGCAGCTATGCTTAAACTTTATCGCTTTTATAAAAAAATATATATTTGTGTTTTTTTCTTTGTACCCTTCAGAATATCCCTGCTAATGCTAAACCTGTTATTCTATCAAATTTCTGCTTTGTGGGATGATTGTCCCTTATGGCTTTGTCCAGATTCCTTACTCTGATGGGTTGGGAGGTGTGTGCTATATGCTTATGCTAAACCTGTAATTCTATCAACTTTATGACTTGGTAGGGATGATTGTCCCTTATGGCTTTGTCCAGATTTCTTACCCTGACAGGTTGGGAGGTGTGCGCTATATGCTTATGCTAAACCTGTTATTCTATCAACTTTATGGCTTGGTAGGGATGATTGTTCCTTATGGCTTTGTCCAGATTTCTTACCCTGACAAGATGGGGGTGTTACGAGCATTCTCGCTCATTAGTGCAGGGGGCATATGTATTGTGAGAACTCTGCTCTCAGACACACCCCCTGCACTCGTACACAGAACTGTGTCTGTTTTACAGCATGGCAGTGCGCCTTCATACATATGCATGGCACGCTGCCATGCTGCACAGGAACGGTCCCTGCCATGCAGCAGTAACTTATTCCTGCACAGCTGCTTGCTGAATCCTGGGTAGAATATAAGGTGAAGGATCAGGGGAAAAGGCAAGACATGTGGAAAATGCTTAAATACTGTTGCAAATATAAAAAACTCTTGGAACAACCTCATGTTGATCAAGTTCGAATGCAGGAATGGTTAAGGAGAGGTGAATTTATACCAAAATATGAAAGGTTAATATTTGTGTCCCAAGACAGCAAACTACATACACTCTGGTTTACAAAATCCATTGAACATGTGGGAGAAAAAGACAAATGTAGGTTTTGTAAAACCGAATTGGAAATAGTCACATACCTTGTTGCTGGTTGCAACATACTAATGGCAGAAGGACTGTATACTGAAAGGCATAATAATGTGGCAAGACTGTTGCATTGGGGACTGTGCAAACATAATACAGAAGCAGTTGAAAAACACTGGAAACATGAACCACAACGCATTATAGAAAATAATGAATTTTGTATCACATGGGATCACCCATTACCAACAGTTCAACAAAAATAGATGAGAGAAAATCAGCTACAGTAGTCCAGGAAAAAGACAAAATTAGCATTGATCATTGAAATTGCTACATTCAGTAACTACAGTGCCTTACATACAGAGTGACACAAAGTCATAAAATACCAGGATTTGCTATTAGAAATGAGGGCAATGTGGAGGAAGGATTCCCAAACAGTTCTAATAATAGCAGGAGCAATGGGTTTTATAAAAAAATGTTACAATTGTACTTAGCTATGTTACTGATACATGTAACTCCATACAAATTGCAGGAGTCATTGCTGGGCACATTGCAGGTGCTGCAGAAAACACATTTGGCTAACATCAAAGACTGAAACAATACAAATTTCATGAACTTTAGACATACATTGACTTAGGAATGGGGTCCATTCCTGTTATGGTAGTAGAAACCCAAAAGACTTGGAGAAATTAACAAAGACAGAAAACCTGAATGTTATTGTCATTTCTCCTAAATATGAGAGGCCATTTTAAACACCTTTTTCATATTCTCTGGGTAAACATATGAGCAGTATGCTTGGTCTTACCTGTCCTAAAACATGCATGTGCAAATAGCAGCTTAAACTTCCTAAGCAAAATTATTCTAAACACAGTAATAACGCAGATATGAAAGGTCAATAGCTCTTAATTCCAAAATCTTTTTTCTCTCTTCTTTTAACTAAACCGATAGTCAAGTCTTTTCAAAGCATAAAAAGTATGGCAATGTAACAGCAACAAAAATATGTTTTTCCATCCATTCTGCTCCTTTCACCAATTCATGGAACATACTTATTAACCAATTGAATTTAATGAGGTTTCCTTTCCAATGAGTAAGTCAGTTTTCCATAAGGGCATTGACAAATATAAAGTAAGATCTTCCACTTAAATGCTCACTGGACTTTAAACAGTGCTATAAAATAATTAAAAAAATGACCTCTTTAAGCCAAAACAATTCAAAAGGTTCTCCTTACTGTTTATGCCTAGGGGCTTGCAAGGTCACCAAACTACTGGCAAAGAATATTTTGTTTTCAGATGTTGTGCCTACTTAAGATTTCATACATTGTTAGGCTTAACAGTGTATATTGCTGCATGCCCAATGTATCTTATGTGCTACATAGCCCCTGTCATTATTGTGTTTGTTGTGGGACTCAGTTTGCAAATAAGGTGCAGTAGCCATAATGTTCCCTAAGGTGACTACAACAGGATATATTACAGTGAAATTGGCACTCAACCAGTGGAACTCAGGCTCCCCACAATGGTATTGCTACAACTGTCTATCAGTCCCTGAAACAGCATTCCCTGCCATCCACCTTACCATTCTGCTCATATATTTCAGGAAAGATACCAAATCTCTCCACTCCTACTACTCTATGATGCATCTGAGTTCCAGAACTCCTGTTTGGAGGTATGTATCTATTTCCAAGTTGGATTTACCTGCCCCATGATGTACATATTTTTGATAGTATACCTCCATTTTCAGCTTTGATTTACCACTTTGCATGATTTTGTAACCCACCCCTTGCCATATAAAATTATAAAGCTGATAAATACACAGGGAACCAGACTACGTGACAAACATGCTAGTGGAATCAATAATTTAAAGAAAGACATCTTACATGCTACATCTCACATTTTCAGAAACAAAAATAAATGATTTTGTGAGGTACATTTTGCACTATCATTCATTAAAATCTATAAGTTTTACGTTGTGCCTTTGACAAGATCCTTGCATTTTTGCATCGTTTTTGTCACTCTCTGTTTTTTAAACTTGAGCTTCTGAGTAGTATCCTCATCTTAACTATTTAAGTTGCATGTATAAGTGACTTGTGTGGTGATACTTCTTTGTATTTTTTAGCTTTTTTCCCATGTTTAGCATTTTTAGTTTGTTCTTGGACCTTAGTATTGTAGCTTAATTTGCAGTTGTGGGAAGATTGTGTTTCTACACTGTACTGCACTTCTATCTCCACAAGTAGAATTACTTGTAAAAGCTAGCCAAGGGCCTTGTGGCATAACTGTGACCAGCTGTCAGATAGTAGACTAGTTTAGTCATGTATTACTGAATTTTCCCATAAAGTGTTACTGGTAAATTTGTGCATAGTCTGCTGCCCTAAGCTGTAGGAGAAATCAATAGTGAGAGAACTGTTTTTCTTCTCCAGGATTTGTGCTTCAGTGCTTTTCAGTTGTTGATGTTCCAGTTTTGATCCTACAGTTTTATATTCTGCTTAACATTGCATTCTAGTGCCTTTCTGTTCTCCTGTTCTTTGTGTCTGCACTGAGACATTAAGCTAAAGTTTCTGAAATTCTAACCTGCAGCTCAGAGAGGTTGTGTTCCAGTGCCTTTCTGTTCCCTTCTTCTTTATATCTGCCCCACCCCGCTAACTGAGGCATTAAGCTAAAGTGTCTTAAATTCTAACCTGCAGCTCAGAAAAGTTACTTTCCAATGCCTTTCTGTGCCCCTGTTATTTGTGTTTGCCCCACCCCCTAACTGAGACATTAAGTTAAAGTTTCTGAAAGAGCTCCAGTATTGGTATTCTTTGATTGGCTCCCTCTCTTAACTAACTCTTCTTCTTTTAATTTTTTCCTAGCCCTCCCATCGTTTTTCTGTTGTAGTTTTATAAGGCTATGCCTCTGGCCTCCACCCCTTATGGTAATCTGGTTTTCAAATTCCCTCCCTCCCCTCTTTCATTACTATTGTCTATTATATAAGTTATTTAAGTATCCTAGAAAGCAAATTTCCCCCACGGCCCATAAAACTTTACCCTATAAAGCAGTAAAGAGTGAATTGTGTGCCTACAAGCCTGAAGTAGTGACATGGGGATCAAGTGGCAAAACCTACAGATTTAGTATAAGTCAGTACTGCATAAACATTAAAGTTTGTAGACTTTAGTACTGTTTATCATACTCTGACCCAATGAAGCACCCTTAGTATTGTGTAAACATTAAAGTTAGTAAAATTTAGTACTGTGCATCATAATCTGCCCCAATGAAGCGCCCTTAGTATTGTGTAAACATTAAAGTTAGGAGAATTTCATAGGTTCATAGGTTCATAGGTTCATACTAGGCTATCTGCCCGAGGGCATTTACAAGCCTAGCCCATCGTTTTGTGGCTTAGGCCACCCCTTTAGTATGGGGAACTATACCCATTATTTTTCTGTGCCTCTGTCGAGCAGTGACACTGAGGTAATCCCTGGGGTATATCTGCGATCTCCCATCCATTGGTCAAGATTTCTCTTGAACAAGGCCAGCGAGGTGCTCTGCCTCACATGTACCGGGATTTTGTTCCACAGCATAGGGAGTCTTTGGGTGATGAATCTATCCCTCCAGCACGTCCTATTAATAGCCGTGTCAAGGTTTAAGTCTCCCCCTTGTGGCTCTGATGGATCTAGATTTTGAGGTGAAGCATATTCATCAAATCTGGGTTTGACATGGCCTTGTATGTTAGGCAAAGGTCACCTCTGAGCAAGCGGTGACTGAATAGAGCTGGAGTTCTTTCAGTCGGGCAGCATAGGACAGATTTTGAGACCCTTTATCCTTTTGGTGAGGAACTTTGTGGCCTCTCCAGCTGCTGCAAGTGTCGGGTCAGATACATTCCGAATGGGGCATTGTACTCAATCATTGGTCTGATGAGTGATGAGTAAAGGGAGACTATGACCTCCCTTGATCTAGATGAGAATCCCTTCATGATAAGGTGGGCAATGTAGAAGGTCTTCCTAACTACTTTAGCTACATGGGTGTCGAATGACAGACTACTATCAACCTGGGTCCCCAGGTCCCTGATAACTTCTTCTGTGCTCAGTGGATTGCCACCTATTTGGTAGCTAGGGGTAACCTTGTTTTTCCCGAAGGGTATGACTATGCCTTTTTTGGCATTTAACTTTAGGCCGTGGCTCTGGCACCAGTTATCCGTTTCTGTGAGACCCTTCTGAAGGATATCTGTGTCAGATGTGTTTTCTACTATGGCCAGTTTGCAGTCATCTGCAAACTTTGTCAGCCATAACCCTCCTGTGTTTGCTTGTACTTCGGAAAAGTAGATGCCAAACAAGAGTGGGCCCAGGACTGAGCCCTGTGGGACACCACTTGTGACAGGCTTTGAGTCTGACATGGCGCCAGCAGCTCTGACCCTGTGGGTTCTGTCACTCAGCCAGTTTGCAACCCATCTTGTGATGTATGGGTTGACATTTAAGCTGATGAGTTTTTCAATGATACCCGAATGGGGTATTGTATCGAAGGCCTTAGCCAGATCGAGGTAGGCTGTATGGACTGCCTTTCCTCATCAATGGCTTTGGTGACTGTTTCAAAAAGTCAACCAAGTTTAAAAGGCATGATCTGCCTTTGACAAAGCCAAACTGGGTTGGATCCAAAGTCTGCAAATTCCTATGTCTTTATTTATGAGGTCCATTATGATCCTCTCCATGGCTTTGCAGATAAGGCTTGTCAAGCTAATGGGCGGTAATTTCCAGGGTCGGTGGAGGCACCGCCTTTGTGAAGTGGTATCACAGTTGCAGTGCGCCACTCCTGGGTACGTATCCAGAGGTAAGACTTTGATTAAACAGCTGTCCTAGCTGTGGGTTTAATTCCTCATTGAGTTCATGGAGCACACAGCCGGGGACACCATCAGGTCCCATGGATGCTGTGTTTTTGCTTTGGAGAGAGCAGTTCTCACTTGGGCGCTGGAGATGTTTGGGGGCTGCAATCGTTTGGTATAGATATCTCTCCTTTTGGGAGAAGTTTGCACTGAACCTGTCAGCCAGTATGTTGGCAATGTCTGTAGGATCAGTAATCTTCACATCATTTTGAACTAGCTCTGAGCATATCTGGGAGTTTCCTCCCAGGTTTCTAACATAGCTAAAGAAGGCCTTATGATTGTCTTTTGAGTCTTTAGCTATTTTTCTCTCGAAATTTGCTTTGGATGATTTTATGAGAGCTCTTAGTTTTTACTTATAGTGATCAAGGGTGTCTTACCTTTTAAGGATTTTGCTCTATCTTGTAGTATCTTCCTCCTTTTGTTGTAGAGTTTGTTTATGGCTGGGGTCCACCAGACTGGATGCTTGCCTTTGGTACAAAGAGTCTTTGTTTTGCTTGGGATTGCCTTATCCATGCAGTCCTGCAGGTGCTGGTAGAAGGCATTTGTAAGTGATTCAGCGGCTTGAGTACTGTTTCCCTCGGGGCCTTAAAGGAGACCACACTAGTCTTTAGAAGTGTGAAGTCGGCTTTTGAGAAGTTCTTTACTGTGGTCTTTTTATTTCAGGTGGGGTGGGATGAGGACCTCCAGCGAGATTAGTTTGTGGTCTGATCTCACCAGTGAGGGGTACACCTCCGTGTTGAACATTGTGCTCCCATGTTCGTGATGATGAGATCAAGTATGTTATCTCCTCTTGTGGGGATGGTGACTAGTTGTTCCATGGCATTTGAGTTTATGAATTCCAGGAACTTTTGGGCTAGGGTGTTTGGGCTTGAGTAGTGTTCCCAGTCTATATTAGGGTAATTGAAGTCACCTAGTATGATGGTGTTTGGTGATACATTTATCCCCTCTAGTGTTTTCAGGAAGGCCATGTGAGGTTCCTGAGTTTGTGAGGGTGGCCTGTAACATGCTACAATTTGCAGAGCAGTCTTGCCTATGGTTAATTGCACCTGGATGGTCTCCGATGCATCGTGCGTTGCCACCAGTCTTGAGGTGTGGGTGTCCTTGATGAATATGGATACCCCCTCCTTTCTTGGTATTGTCCAGATTTTGGGGCGGAACGCATGATATGAGGTAAAACCTGATAGCCGGGTGCTCTCAGGAGCCTTGAACCAGGTTTCTGTCACAGCACAGACATCGATGTTCTCCATACTGAGAAGGGCCTCGAGTGGTGCATTTTGAGATTTAGACTTCTGGCATTGAGCAGCATTACCCTTAGTTTTTTCCTTTTTGTGTTCTAGGGTGGTAGGTTTAGAATTTGAGCCTTGCCTAAAAAGGCACTATGGGGTGGCAAGAGCCTTTGCCAATATCCGAATCCCAGGGTGACAGGTGCAAGCCGTCCCTTGCTTGCAGCGTGGCTTGTCCAGCATGTCATCCCAGGCAGACAGACACTGGATCCCCTTTGAATGACACCAGTGTTTAAGCCAATTGTTAAAGCTGATCATCTTATCTCTGTATTGTGGCATCATTCTTGGTGTTGTTGGAATTTAGTACTGTTCATCATAATCTGCCTCAATGAAGCACCCTTAGTATTGTGTAAACATTAAAGTTAGGAGACTTTAGTACTGTTTAGCATAATCTGCTCTTATAAAGCACTCTTATTAATCTGCATCAAGAAAGCACCTTTAATAGTCTTCTAACCTCAATACCCCCCCTTGTATTTCACAAATCAAAAGACTTGACAGTATAGATGTGCAATTTCCTAACGGTTCTGGTACCAGCTTGGTGGATCTGGGTATCTTGAAACAACATAGCAATTGCCTTGTGTTTACTAACAACCACTTAATCCTTAAAAAACAGACACAGTATGTGAGAGGTTTACTTACACAATGACACCGGGGGCTAAACTCTCGCATACAAGCACACATGAGGTTGTCAAAACCATGTACACAACACCCATCTCACATAGCACACAGCACATACATAAACTAACATATGCTGAGGCACTTAAAAGCAATCTTCCAAAACAGCAAATATTGCCTAGACCATCTGTTGTCAAAGCTATGCCTCAGCAAGCCCAAAGGCACTCAGAAAAAAAGGAGACCTAACACTACACACACAGTCACACTCAATGGAACCCTAAACACTAAGATCTAAGGCAAGTAAACCCCCTTCCCAGGACACTAATCATTAGATACATTGTAACACATGATGATGCCCCTCTAATGAGGCTGACCAAGGAGAAGATAAAGGTTAGTTGCTTATCTGAAACCAGGATCCTCCAAATTATGCACACACTAAAGTTGTTACACCACAGATACCAGTATGATTTCATCATAGTCCATATGGATATAAATGACTTGGAACATACCTCCCTGGACTATATGAAGAGGGACATTATGAAGCTCTCCAGTTATGTGTCTCAGGCTGGTATGAGCCTAGCACTGAGCAGTATATTGCCATCAGCAAGGATGATGCCACAGTATGAGTGAAAGATGACTGCTTTTTAGCAATTGGCTGTCTTTTTGGTGTCATTCTAATGGGATCCAATATTTGCCAGCTTGTCAGGACATGGTTAACAGACTACATTACTTTGCCAAGGATGTCTGCACCTTTCCCCTCTAGGCTTTTTACTACTGGCTAAAACTTTATCCACCCCATAGTTCCCTTTTTAGGCAATGCCAAAATGACAAACCTACCGACATAGCAAAACCAACTTAAACAAACCTCAAAATGTTGCTGCTCAACATACTCCATCCAAGCCCTTCTCACACTTGAGAATACAGACATCTGTGCAGTCACAGGGACATGGTTTAAAGCAGCAAGAAGTAGCCTGGCAATGCAAGGTTTCAGTGCCTTCCACACTTTTAGACCAGCAGCTGCACAGACAAGGGCTAAAGAAGGAGGTGTCTCAATATACATCAATAACAGTACACCTGTTGTGGTCAAACAGGATGACGTGCTGGAGTTGCTCCACGTGCAGATCACCATAGACAAATATCATTCCATATTATAGCCAGCTAAAGTCACCTTCCATGTCCCAAGAAGTTCACAGTGCATACTTGGACCTACTGGAGACACAACATTCAGTCCAGCACCCTACTTATGGGAGACTTTGATTACCTCTCTTTAGACTGGGAGTCATACACAGCCTCAAATCTACAGGCATAGGGATTCCTAAACTTCGTAAATACAAACATCTCTGACCAAATAGTGAAAAATACCCACTAAAAGCTCCAACATCCTGGACCTCATAGCCACAAATATGAGAGAATGCTGCACTCCCTCCAATGTCTTCTCCTCCCTGGTAAGATTTGACCATAAAGCTGTCTCCCTCAAAATCAAAATCAATTCTGTAACCCCAGTAAAAGCAGTAACAGTTAGGAGCTATTTCAATGTAAACTACCTTTCATTAAGTGATGGTTTGTAAAAATTCACTGTACATCCAAACCCTGAGATCATAGCAGCCTGTGCTGAATTGGTCTCAGTAATTCTGTACAACTATGTCAGTGGCTGCACAGAGGCTGCTGTATCTACCAGAAGTAAAGCCAGAACTAGCCACAGAAACAAACTGTTCTGTTGGCACTCCAAATTAAAAAGGATTTACAGCAAAAGGAAAACATGTCAAAAATCAGGAAGAATAATTCTCATAAAGATAAAAACTCTTTCATCAAACTAAATAGACAGCTAAGAGGGCTTATTATGTCTTACAACTCCAACTTTGAGGTTAAGATAGTCTTCCAGGTGAAAGATAACATAGGGCCTTTTGTAGCTGTATCAGAAACCTCAGGGGCAGCAGACAGCAATGTGCTGAACAAGTAGTTAATGGTGCCACATTCATCAAGCCTGGTGATATAGGAAACCTGTTTGTTAGTGGACAAATTCATTTCCATCTTTACCCCTTTCTCACCCACCTCCAATCACCCTCCAAGAAATACCTTCAAACAAAACTCCTCTAACTATAAGTATAGCTATGGTCATTAAAGCCAAGAGCAGAGCCTCAGTGGGGCCCAATAACATCTTGGGATGCCTTCTGAACAGTCCAAAATATGATTTATCAGGACCCCTGGCCTCACTGCTTACCTAGTCCTAAAACAGGCTTTGTGCCATGAGAGTGGAGGACTGCAATGATTATCTAAGGGAAGACAATCAACAGATCCCAGAAACGACAGACCCATTAGTCTGACTAGTCTTCTTTGCAAAGCCATGGAAAGAATTATCATGGAAATTATCAGCAAGGACAGAGGAGACCTCCAGACACTGGATCCATCCAAGTTTCACTTTGTCAAAGGAAAGTCATACTTACTGAACCTGGTGGACTACTTTAAAAAGATCCTTAAATCAATGGATGAGGGGAAACTGGTGCATACTGCCTACCCTGATTTAGCTAAAACATTTGATATAATATTACACTCTTGCATTGTCAATAAACTTACAGAATTAGGCATAAACAGCTTTATAAATTGCTGAATAGATAGTGGGCTCACAGACAAGACCCAAGAGGTTAGGCTTGGTGATGCCACCTCCACAAAGAGGCCAGTCACCAGTAGAAACCCTTAGGGCTATATGTTGGGCTGACTTCTCTTTGGCATCTACTTCTTGAAGGTCAAATACAATGTCAAAGGCTGGCCAAGTTTGCAGATGACTGCATACTGGGAGCAGTCATTTGATCCACCCAAGATGAGAAAAGCTTTCAGGAAGCTCTGACACAGACAAATGCTTCGTGACAAAGCCATGGCATAAAACTGAATGATAAAAGTGCTTTATAGTACCTTTTGGGAAGACAGCTACCATGCTAACAACATCATCAACAAACACCCCTAAAAGTTTATTCACTAGTCAGGGGTGTGAGAATTCATGTAGATAGTAACCTAGTCTTCAACCAGCATGTGTCCAAGGTAGTAAAGAAATCCTTCTATGTTGATGAATTATAAGTAAGGACATGGCATATAGGTCCAGAGAGGTCCTCATTAGACCCATCACAGAGTGTAATGCCCCCTAGTGTATGTACCTGACCAGACACATGCAGCAACTGGAATACAGATTACTGGGGGATGATCTTTGCCTGGGCCTTGATCCTGTTTTGATGAACCTTTTGCACATCACAAAAAATAAATAGCATCAAAACTACTAGATCAAAAAAACTACATTTTGCTTGTGACTTAAACAGGGTATGTTGGAGAGACAGATATGGTTCTCAGAGAATTTCCATTCGCTGGAACAGGCTGCCCATCCATGTAAAGCAGAGGTCCTCCCTAACCCTATTTAAGCACAACTTGGACCAATGGATGGGTAATCAGAAATTCCCCCTGGTCTGGTGCCTATGCTTCTAATGAACAGAGGCAGTCAGTAAATCACCCCTATATAAATCAAACTTGTGAGTCATAGTTTTGTTGCATGACTAGAATTATAAGGGCCCTTGTGGTCATTAGCCTAGTATATACCTATGAATATACTTCTTGGGGGAAGTTGGAAGAGTCATGTGCTAGTTCTTATTAAAATTTTATATAAATATGTGGCCTTGGGTTTTTTTTTTGGCTGGATGTGCATACTTTTCAGGGGTCTTTCCACCTATTTTCAGTACTGAATACTATATGTGATTCAGAGTTTTAAAATTCTGTTTTGTGATGATGTCCATAAGACATATATATATATATATATATATATATATATATATATATATATATATATATATATATTTTTTTTTTTACAGCATAGATACTCATTGTTGTTTAATGGTTAGATAACTTTATTGGTTGACATTTCACTTGCGTTTGTCATTTGATCTTTGTTTAACACAGTCTGCTGCATTTCAGTGATTTTTTATTTATTTGCATAACACAGCTAATAGCTTTACCCTGTCACTTTACTCTTTACTCTTTGTGTAACAACTTAGAGCTCACTTCTTTACAGGCTCCTGCATCTTGAAACATTACCACCAAAATGTGTACCTATAACCTTAAAAGTCTTTCCAAATTTACATCCACCTAGCTAACATCAAAAGCCAAACTGTACTGTGCCAAGCCCATCTTGTCACTTCTAACTACAAAACTCTCTGACACTTTCTTTTTTATCTTGCAGTCTTCACCCCAATAACAAATACAGATCCCAGTTCAAATCATACCTCCATAAACAAGCTAATTGCTTGTGCTATCAAGTGGGTCACATCAGCTAACCGCACACACCGCATCTTCTCTGTTTCTGTTTCCTGCACATCCTTTATTAAACTCCTATGAGCCAAATTACGTTATTGCATCCTTGTATATATTGTACATATCACTTTGCTCATAGCTCTCTTTACATTTTATTTAAAATTTGTTGAATGCTGATGTGTACCCTTCTTTGCAATTATTGTTACTTGTTTCTCTTATTTTACTTATGTTTATCTCTTTTTTATGACTGTGACAGTATTCACCTTGGGTGTGACTAAAAGCAGTCCACTGAGATTAGAGCATTACTTTGATTGTCAAACAAAAAAAAAAAAAATAAAATGAATAAAACGGACACAGCTGATAGCACTGATGTTTGTGTAGGTCAGTTTTCAGCATTGTTTCTTGTTTGTTTGCTCCTTGCCTAAGACAGTCCTGCAGTTTGCTGTCACTTTGTAAATCCCGTTAGATGGATGTTTGTGGCTGCCATCTGTATATACTAACTTTTGACACCAAATGAGACCTGTTTGAATATGTTTGTGTTTGTAGTGAGTGTGTTCTAATTGCTGGAGTGTGCATTCGTAGAAATCTACACCTGTCGTTACACCACTGGCCACAAACTCAAATTAATACATTTTATGAATTTTTATATTCAGTCAGGTATGAGCGCAGTTGCTGGTGTTTCACCTGTGTTTAACTTGAGAGAAGAGGGCTTATTGTCACTGGTTATTTCTATTATAATTCAGTTTAATATGTATTCATTTTTTAGTGTACTTTTGTATATTCATTTATTTATACATTTGTTGACCAGGTATGTCCCACTAGGCTAATAGCCTCTTTCCAGGGGAACCCAAAGAAGTATTTACACAACTAGTGTAAACATTTATTGTTGGGACTTAAAAACTGAGCTTGTTTGTGGCCTGACTCACAGGCTACATATTAAAACCACGCTACCATTCTGCATGTAGGTCACAGTTATCTGCATTCTACATTGCTCATGATTTCTCTTGAAACTAAATGTTTCTTGCACATTTTTCTTAAACTAAATGGTCATTTAATTTTACTATGGAAGTCATGCAAGCTGCATCCATTTTAAATGAAACATTTCTTGAAAGATAGTAGAACTGGTTTACTTCAGCATTCCAGGGGCTCCACTAATGGGTTTTGGAGTATAAGACTCCTATGTTTGATCCCTATACAGGATCAGCCATGAGTATAATTCATTGGAGCACACATCTCCTATGCAGTAAAGACCATTTATTCCAGCAGGAGCTCTGTTTACCTGTTTTATGGCTTGACAATTGCAAAATGTGGAATCTGTGATATAACCAGATGTGAATAAATGCAGCCACGGTATATGGCAGCAATTTCCCTTAAAAGTTGAATTTATTCTATCAGTTGCTCAAGCAGTTTATGACAGTATTATAATCACTCTGGGCATATCATGATCTCATACCTATGACTGTTAAAGCCTTCTGCTTATCCCCTCAGCCCATTATTTTATGATTTTGTTCCTAACCTGTTGCATTTTTTTTCTTTTCCCATAAGAAGTGAATAGCTCACCCATGTGCAAAATGGGACAGAGATTTGAAAAATACACAGTGAGACTCTACATTTAAAAGCCCATTCTACTTAAAAACGAGCTGTAAAAGTAATAAAAAATGGACCTTCTATAAAAGAAAGCAACCTTGAGGGCTGCTCTTACATTTCATGCTATGAAGTTTCTTAGGGTGCCATGTGGCTGGTAAGGAATATGTCTGCTTTCAGCTTATGTGCATATTTAAAGTATCTTACTATTGAGCTAATCAGCAAATGCTGCTACAGATCTGATTGGTTTTGAGTGCTTCATAGGCCATCTTCCGATTGATTTTGGTGGGGGTCTAGGGTTTCTGACCAGGAAGTACCCTGTTCTGTTTTGCATTGCTTTCATCTACTTTGCTTTGCTCCTCATCCTACCCTATTGTAAGCCATTATTCATATCATTACCTTTATATTTTCTCCACTACCACCCACAACCAAAACAAGACTATGGCTAGCCAAACACTACTTCATTAGATACTGCCCTCTGCAGCACCTCACCTCAATTTTCCTACCTTCCTATAATCAATTAAACTAGACAGGCCTACTACAAAATTAAAATGTACCATGTAATACTGCATGTCCAAGTTTGGGTAGCTTTATTACTATACTCTGTAATAAATAAAACACACTCAAAATCTTATAATCAACCATAAAAAATAAATTATAAGTTTATATCTATAATGCACTTCAAAACTTCCAATAGACAATAAGTACACGTTGTATGCATAACAATAATACAAACATAACTCATCAGAAACCTACCCTATCCCTCAAATTTGCAGTCATGATCCCATGTTGTTGTGCACACCATATCACCTTAAATAGCGAACATTTATCTTTAAATTTACATTTTTCACTAACCCCACAACTCAAAGGCATCAATTTTCTTCCTGTTTTGTTTCTTCACTATATAACATTTTATGCATTCTTTCTATTAAAAGAACATGTTTACTATCAAAATCAAGAATCACAGTTCTTTGTGTATTTACTTATCAAAATGACAACAGTAATGTTAATAATTCACAATTCGATATTATCGACATTACCCAGGTTACCTTGACTTCTGATGATTTTCTACTTACATTTTACAGGGGGGCAAGCCCCCTGCACCCCCCACACCCCCTGCATATTATATATGCAAACTCCCAAGATCACACGACAGTGAGGAAAAGGTTAAATTTCCCGATCCCCACTGTAGTGCATTCTGCAACCAGAACATTGACCTCATATGGGCAAATGCACACTAGAATTCGCTAAAATGGATTTGAACATTTTCAGAACGGTGTTATGGAAACTGGGAACCATGCATTTGACCATTCCAGTTTCGCGTAACTGCCATTCCACATTTTGATAGTAAACCAAAGAAAATCTTTGATGTTGACATTTCCAATACCTAATAGAAATAGCACTCCTCATAGTCATGCAATATTACTCATCAGTACGGCAATCATCTATAAAAAGGTAATAAAAAATTAAGCAGTAACACAATCATTCAAAAAAATAGCTCTATATCTCCCATTACCATTTAGACAATAAGTTAGCTGTATGTAAAGAATGCCTCCACCTCCTCAGAAATATGTACCACTTTACTGAAATTTTCAAACACTGTGTATGCCTCCCTAAGTTTTTCTATCAAAGTATCCCCCTATTACCTACTTATCCAACATTTGGCATCATATTCCTCAATGTAGAAATCCCATACCATTCTCCATTTATTCTCAAATTCATATTTTTCCTTATACATTTGAGAAGCACCCAGCCTTATATAGATCTTTAAAGTATTTATTTTATTAAACTATCTTGGCTTACAATTTCTCCTCCATCTTCTTACCATGAGAGTCCTGACCCATCCATTCATCAAAATCACTTGTATTTTTCACTCTTGTTTCCATTTGTTTTGTTGTTCATCTAATCCTAGCAATATAAACATCCTTTTTGTCATTTGTTTTCTTGAATACAGCTTTCCATTCCTCAATTCACAGTCTAAGTTTCAGATTCATATAACACTTATACCATAGGCAGAACAAATCAAATCTTTGTTATGTAAAGCTACATCTCTGCACATATCTGACATGGTCAAACTTCCAAAAGTGACTAATCATTGGATTTTATGATCACTTGCTTATTGGTTATTGAGCCAAGCAGGCTGAAGTTGTCTTCTATGCCTATTTCGTCTTCATCAAAACTAGATTTTATAATCACTAGTTTTCAGAGTCTTTGTGTACATCAGGTTATGGTTCAAATCCATTTTGAGGCTATGTTACCTAATGTTGAGAATCAATGATGTGGTATCTTTCATTCATTTAATTTTAAGAAAGACGCTCTTGTTCTTTTGCTAGTATTTTCAATTTCCATTTCCTTGCTCGCATCATTGTAGTATTTCTTTTTTCTTGCCATGCAGCATATTGGAAATTTCAACTAACTTCCACAGTTACATTACTATCCCCCTGGCTTTAACATTTCTATATTTCTGAGCAATATTCAACGTCTCATCAGTCATCCATTTTGACTATTTTTTCTCTTTCACTTCCTGCTGGGAGTTTTCACTTTCTTCAGTACAACTTTCTTGATGCCTTCCCATAACTCCTCTGGTACTCTCTTATTTGCATTTCATATAGTGAACTGATTTCTTAGGCAGTCTTTTAACTCTGCAAGATTGTACTTTGCTATGTGCTTGGATGACTTACTTTGCTTCGGCATTAGGTTGACTCTTCATGGTAGTAGCAGGTAATCTGTACCACATTAACTCCAGGAGTGGCTGTTATTGCTTCTACTGAGCTTTTCCATCCTTTATTTTCACAAACATGTTCAATTTGCTTTCTGTACAATCTGTTAGCCTATGTTCATGTCAGTAGCTATCATTTATATTACAGAAAGCTGGTATTCGAAAATTAGCAGGTTACAAATTTCTGTCACATTTTCCTACTTCATGTCTGTTACTGAATTCATATTTTTTAACTACTTCACCTTCTTCCTTGATCCCAGCATTTATGTTTCAGTCATCTATGTCTACCAGTATATTTTGCTTGCTTGCTTGGTCTATCTATTGATTCTTGAATTTGCTCATAGAACTTGTCAACTTTATCCTCTTTTGCCTCTCTAGTTAGCACCTAGATCTGAATTACAGTCATGTTAATGGATGTACCTGGTAGATTAATGTATTAATTGTTCACTGACTGTATTGTCCAGTTCTTGAAAGCTTTTTCTTAATTATAAGTGTGATAATATTTCTACTTTGTCTTTCATTTTTGGCATAGTGCATCATATGTTCATCAAATTCAAGGAGTCCAGTGCCACCATTTCAGTTTACTGGCATCCAACAGACTCAGCTCTGCACATTCCATTTCATTCTTAACTACAGCCAGCATTTCCTAGTTCATACTTAGCTCATTCCGTCTTTACAATTACTAACAACCCCCAAGAGAAATTCAATTATCAAGCAATAATGTCCAATGGCCTCTACACCCCTGGAAGGGCATTAATTACACATTAACACACACCCTGGAGGGCATTATTATGCTCAGAGAATGGGGTATTTGTAAAATTGTTGTGTTTTACTTACTTATGCATTTTTTAAGTACTTTTTAAATATATTTTTGATGTAAAATAGTTCTTCTGCCTAATGTTTCATATTTGTTATAGTATATGTTAATAGTGTTGGAGGAAGCATTTTTACATAAAACATATATATAAAAAAATAGTAATAATGCTTAAAAAATAACAAGCAAGTGAAATACAACAATTTTACATACAGCACATTCTGTCTCCCATGCATACATACACAGTCTCTTCTGCTTTCACACACATACATATACACACACACACACCCTCCTCTTCTTTCATACACACATTCACTCACACAAGATTGGTCTCACTCTCTCTCTTGATCTCTGTCTCACACACACAGACTCCTCTGCTTACATACATGCTTTCAATCACACATCACTCTGGCTTTCTCTCTCACTCTGTGGATCTGTCTCTCTCTCTCTCACACACACACACACACACACACACACACACACACACACACACACACACACACACACACACACACACACACACACACACACACACAGACACACACACACACACACACACACACACACACACAGGCACGCACACACACACACACACACACACACACACACACACACACACACACACACACACACACGCACACACACACACACACACACACACACACACACACACACACACACACACACACACACACACACACACACACACACACACACACACACACACACACAAAACACACACACGCTCCTATCTTTTTAGTTGTCTTCTTTTTTTATATTTTACACTCGCTAAACAGCAAAAGGCAGCTTGATATGGTGCCGTGAAGCGGTGGACTCGTTCTTCTCAGTGGGCATTACTTGTACATTAATACCCTGCTGGAGAATGCTCATTCTCCAGTCAGGGTATTGATGTACGGTTTGCCCATTGTCTAAGCTCCATTAACTCATTCACTCCAATGGAGCTCAGGAAGTTTGCACTGTAACATCCAATGGGTGGAGCCTAAGCCTTTTGGCAGAATTAAATTATGTCGTCATATTCAAACAAATGTTCATATCTCTGGAACCATAGGGGTTATGAAAGAACTATAAATGGCAAACTCTTCAGCACAAACTATTTTTATGATGGTAATATTATTTAGGTTCAAGGTCTTAAATTGATTTTTATAAGTCACAGTAAATACAGTTACTATTACATTTGTAATATTTTGTAAACAACTTATAATAACTCAGCAACCACTTAAGTTGCACACACACTGTCAGCAGTATTTACTCATCTAGCTGTGAGCTTTCATATGAGGCTAAGGAGTTCTGTCTGTGTTACTTGTTTGTTGAGATATTTAGAAAAATGTGAACATTATATCTATATAAATTAATATCATAAAAACAATATATATTTGCCTGCACTAGACAGAGGTGAAATATTAATGCATCTGAGTTTGTCATTTTGTAAGCTTCAAGATGAAATATTTTAAAACCTTGTACATAGCATGGTATTAGCATTATTGATGCAAATATGAACAAGAAATATTTGATGCCTAGAGGTGTCAGTAGGAGTTAACTGCAGATGGACCTGGAGGCGTCCTCAGATGTAATAAGTTAATGGCCCCCTACCCCCCTCTGATTTCCTCACAGAATTTTCAAAACTGCCTATAATTCTCCATTCCATCCATAACAATCTAGAAAATACTTCTGGTCCCCCTACTATATTCCTCTTCCACTTTGGGGCAAAAGAAATGTAAAGAGATGGAAGCCTTGTTAAGAAAAATTCCACAAGATGCCTCAGGAAAGTGTTGATTCCTTCAAGCATCAGTTAAGTAAAAATCTGCCACAATACATCACCTCTATACCATATTTTGAACCTGCCCCTCTACCAAAACTATATGCTTTCAGTCTGGAAATAGGTGTCAGTTGTACCACTCTCTAAACTCTTTAACCCAGTTGACAACAGCCCAGTTTCAAGCCTTCTAACACTTTTGTAAAGCTAGTCTTTCTACCATAGTAGGCAGAAAAGCTTCCAGAACAGCTTTTAGCCAGGCTTGGAGCACAGTGACTTCACTCTTGATACTCCCTCAGCGTATGACATCATTTGAAATGTAAACAAAGGCTAACAGGGCCCATATTTATGGAACTAACAAAAGCCTACAGGGCTGTGCACCATACAGTGTCTTACCTTTGCTTTTTCCCTTTCATTTCTTGTTGATAATGTTAGTATAAGGTAGCCGCTTTACTTAGCAACTTCCTCTTATAAGAGCCTATGTCTCTATTTGAAAGACCATGGGCAGGATTCACGAAGCCTCCATGTAAGAGTTACAAGGCTTACACGGAGGCTGCAGTTAAACGGTGTGACGTCAGCATGCCATGCATATGCATGAGGGCATGCTGACTTACACCTAAGGCTAACACGGTCTGTGTAAGACAGTAGGGGGCGTGTCCGTAGGGTGAGCCCTGCAAACGGACAAGCCCCCAGAAGAGTAAAAGTCCCGAAAGTAAACCCCCACGACAGAGTCTGTGTAAATGTGAATAAACACAACACAACACATGCCCCCACAGACTATTAACATAAAATGTAAAAATGAACATGTTATACTTTTTTTATAAGTTTTAAAGATGTTTGCGCGGGCGTGCCCATCGCTTAGCCACAGTTAGCAGTCAGTGGAAAAGCATATAAGAACTAAATATGCAAAGTAAGCCAAGAAGCAATAGAGTAGCAGTAGAGACGTTGGCTGAAGAGGAGGCAGTCATGGTTTGAGCCCCCACAACATCAATTTTTATTTTTAGTGAAATAAGCATGAAACAATCCCCTGACATATATGTACATGTATAAAATTATTTTTATGTAAAATGTAATGAAATGGACCATGTATTATGAAGAAATGTGTGAAAAAAAAACCAAGTGTCAGAAATGCCCATAGCTGAGCTACACTCTAACAAACTGAGTATATCTGCCCGTAGGTGAGCAGTGCTTTAACAGGTGTAAAATGAGTGCCCGTAGGTGAGTAGTGGTTTAACAGGTGTAGAAGGAGTGCCCTGGGTTAAGCAGAATTCTACCATGCTGAAACTGTGTGCCCGTAGCTGAGCTGAGCATAATATGGGTGCTGACAGCCGAACGGCATGTAAGCCAGCGTGACCCGTTTGCGTGGAGCTGCGCACCGCACCAACAAGCTAACCGACAGGCAATGTTGAGCAAGCTGTATCAAAATTGTCTTTACACAGACACACCTCCTAGCCTGTGTAGACAGTCATAAAATATAAAAAGCAATGGCCAGGCTCAAACTCAGGATACCATGCACCATAGTCAAAGTACTGAACCACTAAGCCATGACAGTTGCTCTTAGAAATGCAGTAATAGCATATATATAGGAATGAATGCAAAGAGAAGCATGACAAAGCAGGTTTTGTGAAGCTGATACAGTTCCAAAATGGCCAATCACAGATAAGTGCGGGAAAAACGGCATATATAAGCCCCATAGGCAGGAATACACAGCATAACTGATTGTGGAACAGATTTGCTGTCAGGATGGCAGGTGTAGGAGAGGGTAGTTGCTTCCGAGCACAGAGGTGGGGCATTGAAGAGTCCAAATATATGGTTTGGCTCCTCGTCCATGATCATGAGGCCCAACTCATGCAGGGCCAGGTCCTGTGGGGAGCATATAGAGCTGAGGCATGGGACCGGATGGCACATGATCTCACCAGTGCCACAGGAATACCAAGGACTGGTGAACAGGTCCGTCACCACCATGCGGACCTGAAGAGATGGAAGCAGGACCAACTGAACTGTTGGATCCAGGAGGCCCGGCAAATGCCCAACGCCCCACTACTGAGTAAGTTACATGTAATTATTTATGTAAGAAATTAACCTAGCTGATATTATGGAGATGTGTATTACAATATTACTTCATTTATATTACAGCTGCAGGTGTCCGTTCTGCGAATCATCGAGCCTATGCCGATAGGCTTGTGCAGTTGCACCACCAGGCAGGTTAGTAATTCTCTCCCTGTAACTGTATAAAAATATAAGTATGACAGCTTGCAAAAGAGTGCAGTGTAGTCATTTATTAATAAAAAGTGCAAGTAACAGTGTAAGACAGATTTTGCTAGTATTGTTTGATTACATAAGTGTGATGCAGCCTGTAATCCAAAAATCAAAATGAAACAAGTCTGAAATAAAGATGTTCCACCTGTAATATAATAGTACATAACCTGAAGCAGGCTGAAAAGTACAGCTACACAAGCTGAGTAAAACACATGTGTGAAATATATCCCCGTTTAAATTCTGAAACATGACACAAGTGAGACTGTTGGAAAGGATTGTCATAACTAAGTAAAACATGTCAATAAAGCCTAGAATTAAGTACCATCCTGAATTGTAAAAATAAAACAAGTGAGAGAGTGTGAGAAAGAGGTATGAATCCACCAATAAAGTAGTAATAACTCCTGAATAAAGTATACTGCAGTCAGTACAGAATGAAATGAATGTGACAGGCACAACCAAACAGCAACATGTGTTGAAAAAAGTACTGAAGCTGGAATGTGTGTCCCAAAATCTGGATATGTTGCTCTCAGTTTGCAATATGCAGATAGTATGGTTGTATGAAATACCAAACATCCACAGTTGTCTAGAGCCATATAAAGCAAATGTAGCAGGATGATGTAGCTGAACAGAGCCAGATATGAATGTGTATGAATAAAAATGAAATGTATATTGATGTAGCAGTAACATTCCTATCACCAACATGCATAAGTTGTCACATAGGAAACTTTAGTCGGACCTGTAGTGTGTATATATCTGCAGCTAGTAGAAATGTACAGCATATGTATAGGTATTTGAAGTTCTTAATGAAATATTTCTTCACCCTATCCTATAACCACAAATAATCCATTCCACATGAAATGGGTATGTGTATTCACAATTAACTCCCCTGGACAATTTTCCTGTTGGTTCATACATATTTGCATGTACGTTGATGCATGTGCCCTGTTCATACATCCAAACCTGATGGCCTGTTGCCATCACTCAACCCTGCATGTTGTTGGAACTTGTACTGTTGTTCAAATTATGCACGTGTTATGCTTGCTGTTCAACGGCTTGAATTTATGGGTGTTTGGTTAATGGGAATACTAATGCATGCTGTTACAACTAATTGTGAATGGTATTGCATGTTACTAACCCAAACTGTCACTAAATAATGCAAAACATAGGACGACAGGGAAGGAGGGTTCCAGCGGACCCACCTCTCCCACCTCAGCTGGCGAGTGCACCTGGCAGTAGTGCCCAGGCCGGACACTCCTCTGGTGGCCCTGTGCCACCTGTGGGTGGAAGCGCTGCAGGGGATGGGGCTCGTCCCCCCTCTGCAAGTGTGGCCGGAGGAGAACATCCACTCACCCTCCGTAGTGTCCGGACTGTGGTGCGTAGGGAGATCCAGCACGCTGTGCTTGGGCCCCTACGCCAGCTTGAGGCATGGGTGGCACAACTCACAGGTGTGCCTGCTGCCCGTCCTACACAGCCCCCAGCACAGCCCCATCCTGAGCAGTGAAGGCACAGTGGCAACTGCCCATGGGTGGGGATCTTAGTTCCACTGTTGCTATCTGTGGGCTCATGGGCTCGAGATATCCAAACATCCGTCCCCGTCAATTGTGTAACATCCCCCCCCACATGTGTCATACACCACCCCTGTATGCGTCTTGTTTGTCTTGTCTGTTAACCTCCCCAGCTATACCGACTTCCTGTACCTGACATACCACTCTCACCTGAAAAAAAAAAAAAGGGCACTCTGTACCCACAAAAAAATTATGCCCCATACATAGCTGCCCATTTTGCACACGTCTGCTGGACATGTAAACTGGCAATTACAATTGGCTGTACAACAAATATTATTGTTGTCCTCACACCTCTCTCAGGGGTGGAAGGTTTCAAATTTCACACCAAATTACAAACATTATGCACAGCTGTTGCTGATGAAGAAATGGGCAGCTATGGGCCTTTCCTATATCCCTCCTGCAAAACCCGAGCTTGTTTTCCTACTGTCCTACCCTCTTTGTGTCCCCTTTTTCACCACTTTCCTATCTCCCCTTTTCTTTTCTTTAAAAGAAAATAGTGCGGGTGTGCGCGAGAGTAAGCACTTTTAAGCAGTAGTAAGCTGGAGTGCGCTTATGTGCACTTAGCTAAGCGTGCGTGCGCGAAGCTAGGCGACAGTGCGCATGCGTGACCTCCGTGCAAACCAGCGCTAACCTGCTTACAACTGCTTAAAAGTGCCTTAGTCACTCTGAATGACAAGGCCTGTAGTTTTCTCAGCAGCAAAATAAAATACCTCCCTCAGTCTCGAGCCCAGGACCTTGGAAACACAAGTCTGCATGACTTACCACTAAGCCATGACTGCTATACAAAAACATTGTGCTGAAAGAAATATATCATAAAATAGTAGGAATTAATGCAAAGGGAATATAACAAGTCTAGTACACAAAGCATGTCATGTATATTTACTGTCAAATCTAGTGGATTTGCAAAATAGTACTGTGTGATGAGAAACAGTCATGCTAGTTGGTAGCTACTAGGTAATAATGTCACAGTAGCATCTGGCAAGCCACACACATACTCAGAGCAGGATAAACACTGCCATAGTTGAATAGTTAAGAGATCAGACATAGCAACTGTGACTGAGTTACAGGGATGTCTCTGATGTGAAAACAAATGTCAACTGTGCCCCACTGACACCCTGTCAAATGTACTAACAGTAGGCAGAAAGGTGTAACTACACATGCAATGGTAATTGTGAATGACTGAAGGTATGCACCACCTGCACGTCACAAATGGTGTACTAATACATATGCTTGAAATAACCCACAGTCACAACTGCAGAATATCAGAATATGTTATTGGAGTATCCCACTGATATGTACCATTCCATGAGGCTGATAAAAGATGCACCTGAGAGTATCTGAGGCCTGCTCAGCAGCATGATCAAATACCCTTGTAAGTGTCAAGGCCCACACCATGGCCAGACCACACTGCATGCAGTAACACCCTACCACAACAAACACATAGGGAATTGCTGCCCAAACAGATTTAGCAAGCATTACAAGCTGTGAATGTAAATGGAAAATAGGAAAGCCATAGCAACACATTACAGGAAAGACACCTAGGAGGAGTGAATGTAAAGGCCAAATATTGAAGCCATAGCAACAGATTGCAAGAGCCACTGCTATATACCAGTTACACCACAATCCCCACAGGAAAGCACACACACCCATATACACAGTATTACTAGTCGTAGGTGCCAGTTTACATACACACGGAGAAGAGGACACTGGAGGAAGGAATACTCAGCTTACAGAACAACATGCATTGCAGTGTCTACAACACAGCCTGAAATATGAGAGACATACCACGCTTACACTCACAGAACAGCGTCCACAGCAAACCAGCATGGTCCCCACCCTGATAATCTGAAAGGGCTATGCCTACCTAACAGATCTTTTTATAGCACTGTCCTGTAATCACAGTGATAACTGCAATCACTACACAACAGGCTGCATGCAATTAGTAAATGCTGGCTAACAATTGGTGCAGAGGCCATCACATGGACATGTGCAGATACCTACAAAAGCATTCTGTACTCCCAGTCCACACATGCAATACTTTCATTGCACCCGCTGGAGGTAGAGAGAGAGAGAGAGAGAGAGAGAGAGAGAGAGAGAGAAAGAAAGAAAGAAAGATAAAGAGAAATAAAAAAAAAAACAGTAACAACAAAACAAAGAGGCTGACAGCAGGCCAAGTAACTGCAAGCCTACGCAAACAGCTGCAACAAACACAGGTAATGTATAGTACTACTATAATAGTCTACATACTGTGAACCCTCCAGATGTGTTATTGGTCTGTATCTATGTATATGAAGATGTGCATAGGGCCGGGGACATACTGCAACTGTCACTGTAGGCTCTACATCCATATGTATGTGAAGGTAGCTATGTGCACATAGCAATGTAGGTTGTAGTGCAATGTACAAGTAGGTTGTACAGTAATGGATGTTCATCAGTACGTTACTGTGTGTATACATATGTGGAACTAAAATGGAGTATATATATATATCTAACATGTGTATACATATGTATGTATATATCTATATCTATCTATCTATATCTATCTATCTATATATATATATATATATATATATATATATATATATATATATATATATATAATATGCATATGTGTATACATAGATAGAGAGGGATGTAGAAATACATAGACATATATAGTTTCACAGTGTCATAGTTTAGTACTAGGCTACCTGCAGACAGTCTATAGAATAGATTTAGAAAATTGTGCCTCTGTATAGTAGTGACACAGTGAAGACCCCCGTATATAATAGCATTAGTTTACTGTGCCTCTGTCTAGTAGTGACACTGAGATGACCCCTGGTGTAAACCTATTATCTCCCATCAACTTGTCAAGAATTCACATGAAGAGTGTCAGTGAGGGTCTCAGCCTAACATGAACTGGCATCCTGTTCCACAGTATGGGAAGCCTCTTAGTGATGGATCTGTCCCTACAGCATGTCCTATTCATATGTGTGCTGAGGTTTAGGTTCATAGGTTCATAGATTAGTTTAAATCTGTAGCTGTTGTGGTTCTGATGGATTTGGATTGTATGAGGTGGAACATGTCCATCAATACCTGATTGGACATGGCCTTGTACATCAGGCACAGATCACCCCTAAGTAGGCAGTATGCTATGGAATAGAGCATGAGTTACATTAGTCTGGCAGCATACGAAAGTTGTCGGAGACCCTTGATCCTCCTGGTGATGTACTTATGGGGTCCCCCTAGCTGTTGCAAGTGCCAGGTGAGGTACATACAAAATGGGGCATAGTACACAGTCATGGGCCTGATAAGGGAGGAGTATAGGGGTACAATGACCTCTTTTGATCTGGATGTGAATCCCTTCATGATAAGGTAGGCAAGGTATGAAGTCTATACAACCACTTTGGCAACATGGTGTCAAATGAGAGGTCAGTATCGATTAGTGTCACCAGGTCTCCGATTACTTTGTCTGTACTCAGTGGGTTACTGTCTATGTGATAATATGTGGGTACCTTGTCCGTCCGAAAGGGTATGACTATATACATTATGTGCACAAAGAAGTTAGGTGCTGCACCAAAGTCCAGCTTACGATATAAAGCCAAAACGAAACAAAGAACGTCGCTGGACACTGCTGCTCCTTATTAAAACGTTTATTCAGTACAAACAGAGTCAATAAAAATGGTAAGCGCTTTCGGGACTACTCCCTTCCTCAGACAAAATTACACATGCAAACAATACTCCATTTAAAAAACAACTCACCCAATAAA
Source organism: Protopterus annectens (assembly GCF_019279795.1). NCBI lineage: Eukaryota > Metazoa > Chordata > Ceratodontiformes > Protopteridae > Protopterus > Protopterus annectens. Next base: position 192,093,727 of record NC_056730.1, read on the forward strand.
ATTCAAGTAAAATTCAATAAAAGACCCGCCTATTCTGAAGTGTGGGCCTTATTGGTACTGCTTCATTCAAGCCAGGTGCTCTTGTAGCCATTAATTCAACAATCCACTTTGATTCTGATAATTCAGTTTTATGCTTCAAATCGCACCCCCCCCCCCTATTGGTAAGCCTAATGTTGACAACAGCCCTAAACAAAAAACTGTGTGTGGGAAACTCTTCTATATGCCTACTGAGTGCATTATGTGGATCTTTATTCCTGATACTTGACATATGTTGAAAGATCCTAGTTTTAAACATTTGATTTGTCTTTCCCGCATAAAAACAAGGGCAGTGTTCACATTCTGCCAGGTAAACCAAATCAGTGGTATTGCACGTTGCCTTACCTTTTAAAATAAACTGCCTACCAGTTACAGGGTGAGTGAATACTGAATTCTTGTTGTTAATATGGCCACAAGCTTTACATCTCCTGCAGGGTACTGTCCCTGCCGAAATTAGGGAGACTGGTCCACTGTTAAAGGGTTTTTCTCCACATAGTATATCTTTAAGGTTTTTATTCCGTCTATACCTAAAACAGGGTCCTTGTCCTACTACATTGTGCAAATTCACATCACTGGTCAAAATATTCCAGTTTTTTCGGACAATATGGCATATGTCCCCTATATTACTACTATATGTGAAAGACACCTGTGGTGCTTTAAATGTTGTAGTCCTGTCCCTTAATTCACTTTCAACTATACCCGTACGTTTTAACCAAGGTTGATATTTATTACACCTATAGCCCTTACTGTCACTAATAACTTTATTAACCTTCGCGCTCTGATACCCTTTGTCTTGCAGGCAACGTTTAAGTGTCACTAACTCTTTCTCAAAATCTTCATCATCTAAACAGATCCTGGAGATCCTACTGACCTGTCCTTGCACTATGTTAGAGTACGTATATCGTGGATGCATGCTATCATATGGGAGTAAACTATTTTTCCAACATTCCTTTTTAAACAACTTAGATTTAAAGCCTGCCCCTTCTTGTATTATATTCACATCCAAAAAGTCTATACATTCTGTAGAGGCTTTCATGGTGAATCTAAAGAATGTGGTCGTGGAATGTAGATGGTCTACAAATAGTTGCAATGTATCTAAACTCCCATCCCATAAGATAAAAACGTCATCCACGAAATGTACATACATTTTCAAATGACTTCGCCAAGTCTCATTATTCAATACAAATACTTTCTCCCATTGTGATAGTACAAGGTTAGCATACGTGTTGGCACAGGGGGTGCCCATGGCCACCCCCTGTGCCTGTCTATACATAGAATCACCCCCTATAAAAACATTATTCTCCAAAACTAAACCTAACAATGTTTTCACTAAACTAATCTTGTCACCTGTAGCCCCTGAGTCCAACATGAGGGTGCCTACATTCTCTATGCCATAACTGTTATCTATTACTGTAAATAAATAGTTAACATCTAATGTGACCATCAACAATTTAGTACTATTGTATGTGCCTTTCTCAACATTACCTAATTTTCTCAAAAAGTCTCCCGTGTCCTTCAATATGTTGTCCACACTATCTACATAGGGTCTAAGATGATGTTCCACCCATATCGAAATGTTCTCAGTCACCCACCCCCTCCCCGAAACTGTCGGTCTAAGGGGTGGGTTCTCCAGAGATTTATGTATCTTTGGGAGGGCTTTAAAAATGGGAGTTATAGCATTTTCTATCCATAAGAAGTCAAGCACCTCATCACTAATTTTCATGTCAAAATGTAGGGCTTTCAGAGCTGTATGAACCCTATCAACCACTCTTTTCACTCCCAAGGGATTGATGCATATGTATGTTTTTTCATCTGATAAAAGTTGCTTCAACCTACAGTTGTACCAATTTGCATCAAGGATGACCACCGCCCCTCCCTTGTCTGCTGGCTTTATTATAATTTCCCTATTTTTGCTTAAATTATCCAAACTTTCCTTCTGCTTCTGTGTCAAATTATAAAATTTGCTGAAGCTGCCTTGTTTAAAGTACTCTATAAGATCATTCTCACAGCTTCTAAGAAACAAGTTCATAGTGGGTGTGAGTGGGGGGACATAAACACTAGGTTTCTTTAGGGTTAAACTGTAATCATTCTGTGAACCATACAACATCCTTAAGGTTAGATTACGACAAAATAGCATGACATCCATCATAACCTCATTAAAAACACTGTTGTTACTGGGTATAAACGTTAACCCTCTGTTCAAAACAATCAATTCTTCTTCATTCAAGACATAGCTAGATAAATTATAAACAATACCATGATACAAGCTATAGTCAGTCAGTCCAATAACTTCCTTTTCCTGTCCGCCACTCGATCTTCGCTCGAAGATCTCTTCCATGCCCCCTTTTTCACGGGGCAACATTTCAAAAATGTTGCTTTCCCCGCTGCTCCTTCGGTCGTGCTCCCATAGCTCCTGTGGTATTACCCTCTTGCTGTAATCCCGCTGAAGTAGTCGCTATGGTGGGAATTCTATTCAGGGCATCAGAAGACTGCGTGGAAATCGTGTTACCAATAATCATTGTATGTTCCTCGTATTTATCTGGGTTATGCGTCGACACATCTAGTTGTGGTTCCATAGTAACAGATGTCAGCTTAACTGAAGGCATAACACCCCTCACACATCCATTTTTCTCTGCATTTGATGGTGTTTCAATCAATCGTGTTTGCTGTTCTTCAACAGCACTCACGTCGGTTCATTCTAACTTGCTGGTTCACTCTAGCTTGTTGACGATATTCTCCCTCTACGTGAATTGTCATTGGCTGGCGTATCTCGAAACCTGGGCCATACGAAGATATTCCCATTTGAGAAATCTTCGTAATCTCTTTTTATTTTGCCCAATTTCTGTTTCTTAATTCTTTCATCACTGGCCATAAAGGTAACATACAACTGATTGATGCGTTCTTTGCTCCTATAATCAGTGTAGTTACCTTCTAGCCTGTGCTGAAGTTCCGTTATCTCTCTCTTAAGGCTCTCAACTTCTGGGGTGAAATGTTCAACTAGAAGTTCCATATACTTGAAACTCGTACTCAGATTCAATGTTTGCCATTTCGCTAAGAGATCTGGATAACAATCTCCTTGCGATGGCATGCATAGAATTCTCATCCCCCTAGGGACAATACCATACTCTATGCATGCTTCAAAGTGGAAATTCTGCCATTGCAGACGCTGCAGTTTATTAACTTTATATGACAAGTCTCTCATCAAGTCATCAAGTGTTCTGTCTACTGGCATAGGTGTTTGGTGTACTGTGGTGCCATCTCTCTGATGTTCAAACCCCAAATTCAAAAGCGGATTAGCCTTCTCTGAGTATATATCGTAACTCCATTTAACAGTCTCTCCTCCAGGCATCTGCTGTTCTGTTGAGCATGATATCTCACCATTAACCTGTCCTTCCATAGCATGTACAGCACCAGTCCAATATAACAACAATGCACAAAGAAGTTAGGTGCTGCACCAAAGTCCAGCTTACGATATAAAGCCAAAACGAAACAAAGAACGTCGCTGGACACTGCTGCTCCTTATTAAAACGTTTATTCAGTACAAACAGAGTCAATAAAAATGGTAAGCGCTTTCGGGACTACTCCCTTCCTCAGACAAAATTACACATGCAAACAATACTCCATTTAAAAAACAACTCACCCAATAAAATTCAAGTGAAATTCAATAAAAGTCCCGCCTATTCTGAAGTGTGGGCCTTATTGGTACTGCTTCATTCAAGCCAGGTGCTCTTGTAGCCATTAATTCAACAATCCACTTTGATTCTGATAATTCAGTTTTATGCTTCAAATCGCCCATAATGGAGAATAATGTTTTTATAGGGGATGATTCTATGTATAGACAGGCACAGGGGGTGGCCATGGGCACCCCCTGTGCCAACACGTATGCTAACCTTGTACTATCACAATGGCAGAAAGTATTTGTATTGAATAATGAGACTTGGCGAAGTCATTTGAAAATGTATGTACGTTTCGTGGATGACGTTTTTATCTTATGGGATGGGAGTTTAGATACATTGCAACTATTTGTAGACCATCTACATTCCACGACCACATTCTTTAGATTCACCATGAAAGCCTCTACAGAATGTATAGAATTTTTGGATGTGAATATAATACAAGAAGGGGCAGGCTTTAAATCTAAGTTGTTTAAAAAGGAATGTTGGAAAAATAGTTTACTCCCATATGATAGCATGCATCCACGATATACGTACTCTAACATAGTGCAAGGACAGGTCAGTAGGATCTCCAGGATCTGTTTAGATGATGAAGATTTTGAGAAAGAGTTAGTGACACTTAAAGGTTGCCTGCAAGACAGGGGGTATCAGAGCGTGAAGGTTAATAAAGTTATTAGTGACAGTAAGGGCTATAGGTGTAATAAATATCGACCTTGGTTAAAACGTACGGGTATAGTTGAAAGTGAATTAAGGGACAGGACTACAACATTTAAAGCACCACAGGTGTCTTTCACATATAGTAGTAATATAGGGGACATATGCCATATTGTCCGAAAAAAATGGAATATTTTGACCAGTGATGTGAATTTGCACAATGTAGTAGGACAAGGACCCTTTTTTAGGTATAGACGGAATAAAAACCTTAAAGATATACTATGTGGAGAAAAAACCTTTAACAGTGGACCAGTCTCCCTAATTTCGGCAGGGACAGTACCCTGCAGGAGATGTAAAGCTTGTGGCCATATTAACAACAAGAATTCAGTATTCACTCACCCTGTAACTGGTAGGCAGTTTATTTTAAAAGGTAAGGCAACGTGCAATACCACTGATTTGGTTTACCTGGCAGAATGTGAACACTGCCCTTGTTTTTATGTGGGAAAGACAAATCAAATGTTTAAAACTAGGATCTTTCAACATATGTCAAGTATCAGGAATAAAGATCCTCATAATGCACTCAGTAGGCATATAGAAGAGTTTCCCACACACAGTTTTTTGTTTAGGGCTGTTGTTAACATTAGGCTTACCAATAGGGGGGGCGATTTGAAGCATAAAACTGAATTATCAGAATCAAAGTGGATTGTTGAATTAATGGCTACAAGAGCACCTGGCTTGAATGAAGCAGTACCAATAAGGCCCACACTTCAGAATAGGCGGGTCTTTTATTGAATTTCACTTGAATTTTATTGGGTGAGTTGTTTTTTAAATGGAGTATTGTTTGCATGTGTAATTTTGTCTGAGGAAGGAGTAGTCGAAGCGCTTACCATTTTATTGACTCTGTTTGTACTGAATAAACGTTTTAATAAGGAGCAGCAGTGTCCAGCGTTCTTTGTTTCGTTTTGGCTTTATATCGTAAGCTGGACTTTGGTGCAGCACCTAACTTCTTTGTGCATTGTTGTTATATTGGACTGGTGCTGTACATGCTATGGAAGGACAGGTTAATGGTGAGATATCATGCTCAACAGAACAGCAGATGCCTGGAGGAGAGACTGTTAAATGGAGTTACGATATATACTCAGAGAAGGCTAATCCGCTTTTGAATTTGGGGTTTGAACATCAGAGAGATGGCACCACAGTACACCAAACACCTATGCCGGTAGACAGAACACTTGATGACTTGATGAGAGACTTGTCATATAAAGTTAATAAACTGCAGCATCTGCAATGGCAGAATTTCCATTTTGAAGCATGCATAGAGTATGGTATTGTCCCTAGGGGGATGAGAATTCTATGCATGCCATCGCAAGGAGATCATTATCCAGATCTCTTAGCAAAATGGCAAACACTGAATCTGAGTACGAGTTTCAAGTATATGGAACTTTTAGTTGAACATTTCACCCCAGAAGTTGAGGGCCTTAAGAGAGAGATAACGGAACTTCAGCACAGGCTAGAAGGTAACTACACTGATTATAGGAGCAAAGAACGCATCAATCAGTTGTATGTTACCTTTATGGCCAGTGATGAAAGAATTAAGAAACAGAAATTGGGCAAAATAAAAAGAGATTACGAAGATTTCTCAAATGGGAATATCTTCGTATGGCCCAGGTTTCGAGATACGCCAGCCAATGACAATTCACGTAGAGGGGAGAATATACGTCAACAAGCTAGAGTGAACCAGCAAGTTAGAATGAACCGACGGGCGAGTGCTGTTGAAGAACAGCAAACACGATTGATTGAAACACCATCAAATGCAGAGAAAAATGGATGTGTGAGGGGTGTTATGCCTTCAGTTAAGCTGACATCCGTAACTATGGAACCACAACTAGATGTGTCGACGCATAACCCAGATAAATACGAGGAACATACAATGATTATTGGTAACACGATTTCCACGCAGTCTTCTGATGCCCTGAATAGAATTCCCACCATAGCGACTACTTCAGCGGGATTACAGCAAGAGGGTAATACCACAGGAGCTATGGGAGCACGAAGGAGAAGCGGGAAAGCAACATTTTTTGGAAATGTTGCCCGCCCCCGTGAAAAAGAAGGGGGCATGGAAGAGATCTTCGAGCGAAGATCGAGTGGCGGACAGGAAAAGGAAGTTATTGCACTGACTGACTATAGCTTGTATCATGGTATTGTTTATAATTTATCTAGCTATGTCTTGAATGAAGAAGAATTGATGGTTTTGAACAGAGGATTAACGTTTATACCCAGTAACAACAGTGTTTTTAATGAGGTTATGATGGATGTCATGCTATTTTGTCGTAATCTAACCTTAAGGATGTTGTATGGTTCACAGAATGATTACAGTTTAACCCTAAAGAAACCTAGTGTTTATGTCCCCCACTCACACCCACTATGAACTTGTTTCTTAGAAGCTGTGAGAATGATCTTATAGAGTACTTTAAACAAGGCAGCTTCAGCAAATTTTATAATTTGACACAGAAGCAGAAGGAAAGTTTGGATAATTTAAGCAAAAATAGGGAAATTATAATAAAGCCAGCAGACAAGGGAGGGGCGGTGGTCATCCTTGATGCAAATTGGTACAACTGTAGGTTGAAGCAACTTTTATCAGATGAAAAAACATACATATGCATCAATCCCTTGGGAGTGAAAAGAGTGGTTGATAGGGTTTATACAGCTCTGAAAGCCCTACATTTTGACATGAAAATTAGTGATGAGGTGCTTGACTTCTTATGGATAGAAAATGCTATAACTCCCATTTTTAAAGCCCTCCCAAAGATACATAAATCTCTGGAGAACCCACCCCTTAGACCGATAGTTTCGGGGAGGGGGTGGGTGACTGAGAACATTTCGATATGGGTGGAACATCATCTTAGACCCTATGTAGATAGTGTGGACAACATATTAAAGGACATGGGAGACTTTTTGAGAAAATTAGGTAATGTTGAGAAAGGCACATACAATAGTACTAAATTGTTGATGGTCACATTAGATGTTAACTATTTATTTACAGTAATAGATAACAGTTATGGCATAGAGAATGTAGGCACCCGCATGCTGGACTCAGGGGCTACAGGTGACAAGATTAGTTTAGTGAAAACATTGTTAGGTTTAGTTTTGGAGAATAATGTTTTTATAGGGGGTGATTCTATGTATAGACAGGCACAGGGGGTGGCCATGGGCACCCCCTGTGCCAACACGTATGCTAACCTTGTACTATCACAATGGGAGAAAGTATTTGTATTGAATAATGAGACTTGGCGAAGTCATTTGGAAATGTATGTACGTTTCGTGGATGACGTTTTTATCTTATGGGATGGGAGTTTAGATACATTGCAACTATTTGTAGACCATCTGCATTCCACGACCACATTCTTTAGATTCACCATGAAAGCCTCTACAGAATGTATAGAATTTTTGGATGTGAATATAATACAAGAAGGGGCAGGCTTTAAATCTAAGTTGTTTAAAAAGGAATGTTGGAAAAATAGTTTACTCCCATATGATAGCATGCATCCACGATATACGTACTCTAACATAGTGCAAGCACAGGTCAGTAGGATCTCCAGGATCTGTTTAGATGATGAAGATTTTGAGAAAGAGTTAGTGACACTTAAATGTTGCCTGCAAGACAGGGGTATCAGAGCGCGAAGGTTAATAAAGTTATTAGTGACAGTAAGGGCTATAAGTGTAATAAATATCGACCTTGGTTAAAACGTACGGGTATAGTTGAAAGTGAATTAAGGGACAGGACTACAACATTTAAAGCACCACAGGTGTCTTTCACATATAGTAGTAATATAGGGGACATATGCCATATTGTCCGAAAAAACTGGAATATTTTGACCAGTGATGTGAATTTGCACAATGTAGTAGGACAAGGGCCCTGTTTTAGGTATAGACGGAATAAAAACCTTAAAGATATACTATGTGGAGAAAAACCCTTTAACAGTGGACCAGTCTCCCTAATTTCGGCAGGGACAGTACCCTGCAGGAGATGTAAAGCTTGTGGCCATATTAACAACAAGAATTCAGTATTCACTCACCCTGTAACTGGTAGGCAGTTTATTTTAAAAGGTAAGGCAACGTGCAATACCACTGATTTGGTTTACCTGGCAGAATGTGAACACTGCCCTTGTTTTTATGTGGGAAAGACAAATCAAATGTTTAAAACTAGGATCTTTCAACATATGTCAAGTATCAGGAATAAAGATCCACATAATGCACTCAGTAGGCATATAGAAGAGTTTCCCACACACAGTTTTTTGTTTAGGGCTGTTGTTAACATTAGGCTTACCAATAGGGGGGGCGATTTGAAGCATAAAACTGAATTATCAGAATCAAAGTGGATTGTTGAATTAATGGCTACAAGAGCACCTGGCTTGAATGAAGCAGTACCAATAAGGCCCACACTTCAGAATAGGCGGGTCTTTTATTGAATTTTACTTGAATTTTATTGGGAGAGTTGTTTTTTAAATGGAGTATTGTTTGCATGTGTAATTTTGTCTGAGGAAGGGAGTAGTCCCGAAAGCGCTTACCATTTCTATTGACTCTGTTTGTACTGAATAAACGTTTTAATAAGGAGCAGCAGTGTCCAGCGACGTTCTTTGTTTCGTATATACATTATGTGGCATGCAGTTTAAGGCCATGACTCCGGCACCAGTTGTCGGTTTCCGTGAGGCCTTTCTGTAGGATGTATGTGTCAGCTGGTGTATCGACTATGGCGCCTAGTATGCAGTCATTTTTGAACATTGTCAGCCACTACCCTCCCATGTCTTCTTCCACATCTGAGAAATATATGCCAAACATGAGTGGTCCCAGGACAGAGCCCTGTGGGACACCACTTGTGACTGGCTCTGAGTCTGACATGGCACCAGTGAGTTTGACTGTAGGGTTTCTATCCATTAGCTGGTTTGCAACCCATCTTGTGACATATGGATTTACATTTAAGCTGTTGAGCATGTCTATGATGCCAGAGTGCGGTATAGTGTCGAAAGTCGTAGGCAAGTCCAGGTAGGCTGTACGGACCAATGTGCCCTCGTCAATGGCCCTAGTGACTGATTTGAAAAGGTCAACCAGGTTCATAAGGCAGGATCTGTATCATGCTCACAGTATCAATGGCACAGTTGTGCCCACTGACAATAAATGTCTCTTTTCTGCAGGTCCCTCTGGTGTAACAACAAGGCAGCCTATCCATGCTGGTGAGTGTGTAATACCATTACCTTCAATACTCTTGATACTAACAGTAATAATAGGCTGAAGCAGTAGTGCTATGTGTTTGATTGCAGGTGTGTTTGTGTCTGTGTGTTGATATCTCATATACTGAGGCGTGTGCATGTATGCATGTGTGCATGTGCCCATGTGTGCATGTGTGCATGTGCCCATGTGTGCATGTGCCCATGTGTGCATGTGTGCATGTGCCCATGTGTGCATGCGTGCATGTGTGCATGTGCCCATGTGCATGTGTGCATGTGTGCATGTGCCCATGTGTGCATGTGCCCATGTGTGCATGTGTGCATGTGTGTATGTGTATCAGTGGTGACATTGTGTGTACACATTGTAAACTGTGTTTCCTGTCTTACTCCCACAGGTTCTGGTGCTGCTCTGGTGTTGTGCAGCAGGAAACCTGAATCAGCTGCTGTGGATAGTGATAATGATGATACCTGTGTAATGGGACAGGTAGGTGTGCCAGGCCCCGTCATTGGTCAGCCAATTGACACTACACAGCTGTCGACCCTATCAATGCGCACAGTCATCCTGCCAATACATCCTTTGTCACCAATGTCCCTAGGTGATAGACAGGATACCGTGGGCATTGACCAGGGTAATGTGGTATCGGTGGCACATGCATCCCCACACAGCAGCCATGGCCAGGGTCCTGACATGGTACCACACAGGCAGACGTCCAGGGGTTCTCCTGGGAGCATCCATGGGCATACCGCCCCTGTCAGACGTGCCCACAGAGGTCTTTCAACCTCAGCTATGTTTCGGGCTGTAATGCAGGCACAGTCACGTATGGAACGGTACACCAGACAAGGTCTGAGGGAGCTGAGAGCATGTCGCACAGCTATGAGTGACAGTATGCGTGATGTTGCGGCTGCCATCCGTAACTTCACTGAGGTCATTGACAGATGTTGGGGGGACACATTAGATCTGTTCCACAACTACATGTCCATGAGCCAGGGCAATGGTGGACGGTTGAGGCGTCGACGTGGCCGTATGCCAGCAACAGCAGCAGCTTCCAGCTGTCACAGATGGCAACAGGCCCGCAGCCGCTCACATAGTGCCAGCAGCAGCCCCAGCAATGCTGGGTCTGTGCTGTCATCAGACCACCCCAGGAGACCACGTGCATGTGGCGCTGGACAGTCCCAACAGGGACCTGTCTCCAGTCACCAACCACCTGCTTCTGATGACAGTACCCAGTCTGGTTTAGTACCTGATACGGTCCATAGCACCCCTGCCAGGCACAGGTACCATGTCCATGGCCACAGACAGTGATCTGTATGACCTGGCAGGTACAGTCTGTGGCTGTCCACAAACACCTTTATATGGCAGCCATGAGGTGGGACTGTGTGCATGCATACACACATGCAAAGTGATAACACCTAGGGCTACTGCATATACGCACACACTGCATCAACATTGCCCCATCTTGTACTGCTGTCCCTCACCAACATACACACACAGACATGTCAATTGGTTGTATCAATGGCAGACTCAGGCATACCAGGTACACACCCTGTGCATATGATGAAACTGTGCCACCTCCTGCAATCTGTAAAATCGGTGCAGGAACAGGTTAACATGGTGCTGATGCACAGCATGACTACATAGACGTGTTGTAATAGTATGATGTTGACAACAGTACAGTGTAATGATATAATTGTGGGTATATACCAGCATGCCTGATGCAGTTACAGTATGAATGTCATTGTATTGTTTTGTACACCCATAGTAATTACCACAGTGTACTGTCTGCACATCTTTGCATACTGGTGGTGAGGCTGTCAAGGGTTGGCCACCTACATAGGTAGCACAGGGGATACGACAATGTACATATTGATACTCAATGATGGTCATGTCAACTGCGAGTTGCATGCTGTCCACACTCGACTCTGCAATGAGGATGTTTGAGGATGTTGATATCTGTGCAGTACTACACAACAGGTTCAAGGCTCACAAGAGCACACCAGCACTACAAGGTCACACCTCATACCATGCATGACAGCACCAAAACACAGAACTAACTATGACAGGAGGGGGAGTGTCCATACATGTCAAGGATACTGTGGTGCCAGGACAGGTAGCATACATCATACTAAGTCTGGAACTGCTGAGTGAGGGCTCAGTGTCTATTTGACATGTGTATTATTACAGATATGAGCACTTGCGTATCAGGCCAGTTATTCAACATTACGAAGGTACGTGGTCTATACACTTGTGGGGGGTGTGGCTGGACCCAGCTCGTCTGACCTGTGAATGTCTGGGTACAGGCTTATAGTGCCTGCATATATGCACTGTTACCTACTGGAAGTCGTACACCTTGTTTGTTGTAGCATAGTCTACATACAGGCCTGCTGACTGTAGCTATGTTTGTATGCTTGTTTGCTTGTTATGTTCCTGAAACACTGATTCCACCTGCAGTGCAGATTTACAGTGCCTCTGTGGATCCCTAGTGACATCTGTATTGCTTACTGTACTGATGTCCATGTCTCACTTGACAGAACGTCACTGTTTGTCCTGTTTGCATGTAGCTTGCCTGTAACACATTGCATATGACTTACCTCGCATTTGCTCAAGACAGCATTCATATATGCCAGCACTAACAAATCAGGAGCACTACACCCTCACATAGTCACCTTGAGTAACTTGTTCCCCATTGGCCCTATGTGTCGTTACTTAGTATGGGATTCACAATGCTATAGTAGCATGTGCAAAGGTCACCTGTCGATCTACTCTCAGGTCCAGTTGGTGAATCTGTGAGTCATGTGGCAATGTTACAGCTGCCTCATGTACACAGACAACCCTCTCCCCTTCCCATACACTTACAACACATGTGAGAGATGCAACCACATAGCCAAACTGGGGGCTAAGCTCTCTTAACTCAGCACTGGCATTCCCTGTCAGGTGGAGTGGGATACTACAGTGAATACAGTACCAGTCTCCCATAGACCTGCCACGACTGCAATCCAAACACAGAAACACACAGGTACATTATTGGACTCTCAGAATAGCATCCTGCCTGAGCAGCTGACACCTGCAAAGCAGACACACAAGCAAACGTTAAGCCAGAGCAGAGCACGTGCAACACATAGCTCACAAAGCCTGTGTGCCAAACAGTCACAGGCCATATGGCTTGACAACACACCGGCTACAGTTGTATGAGGTACCTCTATCGTCAGGTACACAGAGGTCCTGCTCACCAGGCTGAACAAGGTGAAGGTCACGCTGAGCTACCCGTCGGGCACTATGATCCACCACATAACACAAGCATACTGGTCACTCCAAGGCATGTAGAAGTATGACTCAGTCATTGTCTGTGCCAGTGTGTATGACCTCTGATGCACCTCCCTGGACTACATGTTAGGGGACATAGAGGGGCTCTCTGAGCTTGTGGCACAGGCTGGTATGACCCTGACCTTGAGTAGCATGTTACCCTCACCAAGAATGCTGCCACAATATGTAGACAGGATGATCAGTTTCTGCAATTAACATATGTTTCAGTGACATTCAAAGGGGATCCAATGCCTGTCAATGTGGGATTAGATGCCTGACAAGCCACGTTGCTTTGCTTGGGACAGCTTGCACCTGTCACCCATGGGCCGTTGTATATTGGCAGAGGCTGTTGCTACACACATAGTGCCTTTGTATGCAAGGCTGACATTACATAGCCACCTACACAGGTATCACACGGTATAGGACACTAATAGAAATGCTACTCAACAGCAGCAGTGTAAACCTCAAGATGCATGCAGTGGAAACTGTCCTTAGCATGGGGTACAGCAATATCCATGCAGTAACAGACTCCTGGTACAAGGCTCCCAGGTGCACACCATCACTGCCAGGTCATTCCTGATACCATGCTTGTCATCCCCTACACATGCACCATACCAGAACAGGGGGGATGCATCCAAAGGCACCTCAGATACACACACCCCCAGGTTGGTGGCACTGCACAAAGCATCAGAGCCTATCCATGTGCAACTAACAGTGGGTTAGACTGCCTTCAGGTTCATAGTCTGGCACACACCACCCTCCCATACCCAGGAAACCCACTTGGCCTTCCTGACAACACTGGGAATATGACAATCTCTACAAACACCATTATATGGGTGGACTGCGACTACCCACACATAGAGTCTGAGCATTACTCTAGCTCCAAGACCCTATCAGAAGGGTTCTTAGCATTCATTCCTTGCATTGCTATGGAACAACTTGTTACCAGTCACACAAGAGGTGACAACATGCTGCACCTGTTCATCATCAACATGTGGACTATATGCTCCAGACCAGTCATGTATCCCTCGCTGGTGGGATGACACCATCTACAACCCACACTGTATAGTCACATACCACATGCAGCCCCTGCACAGAACATCACAGTCATACAGTTGTCTGATGCATATTCCATGTATTCACATGAGGCAGGATTCGGACATGGGAACTCTTGCAGTTCACAGGTACATATGTGTAAGTGGCACACACATACATCATGTGTGCATTGACATTACTGATATAATGTATGTCGTGCAATATTGGGAACAACACCACACACACATGGACAAACTGTGTGACAAAAATACACATGGCGTTTGTAGGATGCGAACCCCTATTTAACTATGTTAGATCACTTGTGAGAGTCGCAGTAGCAGAGTGTGCTGTTTGCATTATTGGGAGAATTGCTTTCTCCTGCTGTACTTATAGGGTGCTGACATCATCAGTGTTTAGACAGTGGAATATGCAGCATGTGTTGTGTAGTAATAGTTGCCAAAAGGGACATTTCTCTTACACATGGAATTGCACACACTACTCCCCCACACACACACTGAGCACTTGCAGGATTCAAGCCCCTACCTAACTATGTTATGACACTTGTGAGAGACGCAGTAGCAGAGCACGCTATTTGCATTACTTGGAGGATTGCTTTCTCCTGCTGTACTTATAGGGTGCTGACATCATCAGTGTTTAGACAGTAGAATATGCAGCATGTGTTGTGTAGCAATAGTTGCCAAAAGGGACATTTCTCTTACACATGGAATTGCACACACTACTCCCCCACACACTGTGCACTTGCAGGATTCAAACCCCTACCTAACTATGTTATGACACTTGCGAGAGACGCAGTAGCAGAGTGCACTATTTGCATTACTGAGAGGATTGCTTTCTCCTGCCGTACTTATAGGGTGCTGACATCATCAGTGTTTAGACAGTGGAATATGCAGCATGTGTTGTGTAGTAATAGTTGCCAAAAGGAACATTTCTCTTACACTTGGAATTGCACACACTACTCCCCCATACTCATACTGTATACTTGCAGGATTCAAACCCCTACCTAACTATGCTATGACATTTGTGAGAGACACAGTAGCAGAGCGCGCTATTTGCATTATTGGGAGGGTTGCTTTCTCCTGCTTTACTTATAGGGTGCTGACATCATCAGTGTTTAGACAGTGGAATATGCAGCATGTGTTGTGTAGTAATAGTTGCCAAAAGGGACATTTCTTTTACACACGGAATTGCACACGCTACTTCCCCACACACATACGGTGCATTTGCAGGATTCAAACCCCTACATAACTATGTTATGACACTTGTAAGAGACACAGTAGCAGAGCACGCTGTTTGCATTACTGGGAGGATTGTTTTCTCCTGCTGTACTTATAGGGTGCTGACATCATTAGTGTTTAGACAGTGGAATATGCAGTATGTGTTGTGTAGTAATAGTTGCCAAAAGGGTCATTTCTCTTACACATGGAATTGCACACACTACTCCCCCACGCACATTCACACACACACTGAGCACTTGCAGGATTCAAACTCCTACCTAGCTATGTTATGACACTTGTGAGCAATGCAGGAGCAGAGCACGTTATTCACATTATTAGGTATAATTTCTGCTCCTGACATATGTATAGTGTGCTGACATCATTATGGCTGAAGAGGAACGTACATCTGTTACTATCCATCAGTACAGGGGAGAGCATATCTATGCATTAACTTTGCACAGGCACAGTGGCCTACTGTACTGTGGAGGCAGACGCCAAATACACTGTGGATAGCCTTCTGTATTCCCTAGGGACAACAGTCTAGTATTGCACTCTGTGGCCATATGTTTACCTGTCAGATGCAAGTGTCTGTTGCTCATATACTGTTTGTGGGTCTTTATTGCCATAGCCTTCCCTATCTCTATAAACAACTTGTGTACTGTGAAAGATGTTTGCATATAAGTGGGATCCAGTACTTTACTTATGTCTCTGTTGTAACTTCACTGTGTGCACTGGGCAGATGTCTGTATTGTGGGAGGTTCCTGTGTTAACACATACAAATGCCAGATATGTGTGTGCAACTGCTGAACTGTGACATGGCCTAAGTGTGTGAGCATGCCCAGTTCGCAGTTTGTATGGCTTCTTGACTGACACGTCTCATTTATCTAAGTGTGCGAGCATGCCCAGTGTGACCTTTCCTTATGTTGGGATCTGTGGACCATCACATTTGTGTTTGTGTGTGGACGACATCTATATTTCACATGTACAGTTGAGTGTTAAACATCAGGTTGTGTTCTTACTGCCCAACTGCTTTGTGTCTGTACCTAACAGGCATTATGCTGTGCCTGCAGGGTTGCCATGGGATAGTTTGCATACAGTTGTCAACATCCTTTCCTGCTGACCAAACAGCTGTATTGTCTTATAGTGTACTGGTGCAGTACTTTCACTGTGGTGGACAGTATAATTGGTTTCAGTCCTATCACTGCTTGTAATATTTATAGTGAGCACACCAGACTGGTTGAGGGCCAGTTGTGCAGATATGACCATGTTGCATTTTGTTCAGATATGGACAGCACAGTACATGATTGTCTGACATTGTTAATGTATTCCACAACTTGTGTGGACAGTGACAAACAATGGCCATGTGCCCTAGTCCATTTGTAATGCTAGTCAGAGAGTGTTTGTCCTTCAACACACATTTACTGGTGTTTGCCATGACATATGTCATGGTTAGTGTGCTGTGCCTCTGTCTACCCATGACATGCAGGTGATATCCAGGGTACACCTACCATCTCCCATCCAGTCATCATGATTCCTCTGGATGACAGTCAATCAGGGACTGCCTGGATAACCTGCAGTGGGAGTTCAGTCGTGAGTGGAGTGAGCTTCTGGGTTATGGACCAATCGGTACAGCATGTCCTGTTTATGTCTGTGCTGGGGTTCAGGCCTGTCATCTGCATAGGTCACCAGCATTCAGAGTTTACATGGTGCCAAATGTCCATTGATACCAGGTTGGTCATGGCTCTATACATCGGGCACAGTTCACCTCCAGCCAGGCGGTATGGCACTGTGTGGAGCTGCAGTTTCTTTAATCAGGCGACACATGGCATCTGTTACAGCTCTGCGATCCTCCTGGTGGGGTATTTGTGGGGTCTTTCCAGTTGCTGCAGGTGTCTGCTACGGTACATCCCTGAAGGGCCATTGCACACAATTGTGAGGCTGCTGATGGATGACTAGAGAGGCACATTGACCTACCCTAACCAAGCTGTGCTTACCTTCATGATTAGGTGGGTATATGGTATGTTTCTGTAACCACTACAGACACATGGTTGTCACATGCAGGATATCTATCACCTTGTGTCTCCAGGTCTCTTATTGCTCCTGATGTACTTACTGGGTTAACACCTATGTGGTAATTTCTGGCCATGTACTGTGATTCCATAGGGGTTGACTATACACTATTCTGCATTTAGCTTGTTGACATGGCTGTGGCACCACTTGTCTGTTTCTATGTGTGCCTTTTGAAAGTTGCTTGTTTCAGCTGGAGGGTCCGATATGGTGGGCAATTTGTAGTCCTCTGCGAACCTGTTCAGACAGAGTCCTTCCATGTTGGCCTGTACCTATGTGACATATATAGCATACAAGAGAGGTCCCAGGACCATGCCTTGTGGGATGCCAGTTGTACCTGGTTTGCAGTCTGCCATGGCTGCAGCATGTCTGACCAGGTCAGTTCTGTCCATGAGCTGGTTTGCAACCCATCTACTTGCATAGGGGTTTATAGTTAGGCTGGTGAGCTTATCTGTACTGCCAACTAGGGTATTGTATGGAAGGGTTTAGCAAGGTCCAGATAGGCTGTGTGATCTACATTCCACACATCAGTGGCCTTGGTGCACGTTTCACATGAGTCAGACATGTGTAAGGGGCAGGATCTGCCCTATGACAGCCACACCGGGTAGGGTCCAATGTCTGTAGGTACCCAATCTCGTTATTCATGGGATCCATGATCATCCTCTCCATTACTTTGCCAACCTAGATAGTCGGGGTTGAGGGGTGATAGTTTGCAGTATCCATTCAGGCACCCCCTTTGTGGTGAGGGACTACTGTTGCTGTACACTGCTCTTTGGGTACATATCCTGTGGTAGGACTGATAGTGCGCAGTACTGCTATTTGCTGTTCCATTCTTCTTACAGTACTTGTTGGACATAACCCAGGACACCATCTAGTACCATTGATGCTGTGTGCTGTGCTTTGTGGATGATGGCTGTTACCTCAGCATCTGCAATGTCAGGGGGCCAGCACTCTCCTGGGATAGATATTTGGCAGTTAGGTGCTGGTGGGGAGTTTGCAAGGAATCTGTTGGGTAAGATGTTGGCAATGTGTGTGGGTTTGGTGTATTGTTTGTGATATTAGAGTGCTGCAGAGCATATCTGTGGATTATCACCATGGTTCCTACCATCAGGTAGGACAGCTGTGTGATAATCCTTTGTGTTCTGCACAATTTGTATCATCATAGGTTCATAGGTTCATACTAGGCTATCTGCCCTGACCTTGTTTGAGCATGGACAGACTGTGTGTGGGTTTTGACACCCCTTGCAATGTGCATATTATGCCCATGTAGGGTTTACTTTACTAGATGTGACACAGGGATGGCCCCCAGTGTACACCTACTATCTCCCATGCACTTGACCGGATTTCTCTTGTTGAGTATGAGTGTGGAGCTCAGCCTATCATGGACTGGGATTCTGTTCCAGAGTGTAAGGAGCCTCTGGGTTATGGATCTGTCCCTCCAGCACATCCTATTTATCTATGTGTGGAGGTTCAGATATCTCACTGTGGTGTCTCTGCTGGATTTGGAGTTTCTGTAGTGGAGCATGTCCATTCATTCTGGATTGGATATGGCCTTGTACATCAGGCATACATCACCTCTGACTGGACAGTATGCTTCTGAATTGGGCTGTGGTGTCTTCAGCCAGGCTGCAGATGTCCAATGTTTGGACCCTTTATCCTGTTGGTGAGGTACATTTGGGGTCTTTCTAACTGCTGCAGGTGTAAGGTAAGGTACATCTGAACTGGGGCATTGTTGTCACGTATGGACCTGATAAGGGAAGAGTATGGGAGCACAGTGACCTCTCTTGCTCTACATGTGCATCCTTTCATATTAAGGTGGGCAATATAGCAGGTCTTCCTGGCCACCTTGTCAATGTGAATGTCACATGACAGGTTACCGTCCACTTGTGTCCCTAGATCCCTGATTACTTCTTCCATACATAATGGATTGCCACCTATGTCATACTTTGTGTGTGCCTTGTTTGGTATTTGTTGAGTCATTCATACTCTGCAGTGTCTTCAGGAAGGCTGGCTGGGATACCTGGGTTTGTGAGTGTGGTCTGTAGCAGGCTTCAAACAGGTACACAGTTTGAGCCAGTGTTACTTGCCCGTGGATAGTCCATGCTGCTTCTTGCTGTGGTACCAACCTGGGGGTGTGGTGATCCTTGATAATTACTGATAGCCACACTCCTATTGTCGTGTGTTCCATGTTTTGGAGCTGTAGAGCATGGTATGAGGCATAACCTGGTAGTATTAGGGTGCTCTTCTGGGCCTTGACCCAGGTTTCTGTTACAGAACACATATTACCATTCTCCATGCTGTGGTGGGTTTGGTCTGCATGCACCTTGCAGGTTAGACTTCTGGCGTTGGGTAGCGTTATGTCCAGGTTATTATCCCTTGTGCTACCTATGGTGGTGGGTTTGTGTTTCCAGCCTTACCTATTCAAGGCACAGTGGGGGTGACAACAGCCTTTGCCAGTATCCACACAGCCAGGTGTGCTGGGTGCATGCCATCCCTAGCAGGTGGGGCATCATGTCTTGCTCGGCATGTCAGCCCAGGCTGTCAGCCATGTATTCCCCCTTGCTAACAGCAATACCTCAGCCAATTATTGTACTTGATCTTGCTGTCTTCATAGTGTGGCATCATGCTTGGTGAGGGTGAGATGTTAGGCAGGGTCTTCATGTTTGCATATACCAGATGGTGTTACATTGCTTAACACATGGCAATCATGACTCAGGTGGTGCTGCAGGGCTGCCTCTGTCGGATGCACATACTACACTCCCTGTACATGTTTGAGAGCAGGTTGTGTCATGTTAGGCATCCCTGTTACTGTATGAGTGAGTCAGAGAGGGGTATCATTCCCAGGGTTCCTACTGAGCCAGTGTATGTGCTATGCATTGCCTCTTTGCCAAGGCCAGGGCATACTGGGCACAGCTCCTTCTGGCTACTGGGGCAGGCTCAGGTTGTTCCTCCTCTGAGTCACGCTCTGCCTGTGATGGCCTTGGCAATGGTGGAAGGCTGTTTGTCCGGGCCCTATGCTGGTCCTGCTGCAGCTGTTTTCACAGAATCATATTATGTAGCATAGCACATACCATGACAATTTGGGTACATGTAGTTGGTGAGTACTGCAAGGCTCCACCAGATGTGTCCAGGCACTGGAACCGTGACTTGAACAGCCCAAACACATGCTCTATTACATTACGTGTTTGTGCATGTGCCTCATTATGGCGTTCCTGTTCAGGTGTGTGTGCATTTCTGATGGGTGTCATCAGCCATAGCTCCAGTGCATATCCTGCATCCCCCACTAGGTGACCATGTGGGATGTCCCCATTGGCAAATGTCTGGTAAAGCTGCGTCAAATGCCAGATATGGGAATCATGGTAGCTCCCAGGGCAGCCAGCACACACATTCATTATTATGCCCTGGGCATCACACATGACCTGGCAGTTGATGGAGGGGAAGCCCTTGCTGTTAATGTAGGCCCTACGCCGCTCACCGGCTGGTGTTTGATGCATATGTGCGTGCAGTCTATTGCACCCACTACCTTAGGGTATTCCGCTATTTGCTGGAAGAGACACATATTGCTGGCCAATACCTCACGGGCATTGGGAAAATATACATGCTCGCCGACATGTGCTGACATGGCATCCAGGAACTGGTGCAGTACCCTGGAGGCTGATGCCTGTGATATCCCCATCATATCACTAGTTGGTCTCTGGAAGGTACCTGTTGCTAGTATTGTTAGGCCAACACATACCTTGGTTTCCACTGGGATGGGTTCCCCTCTGTTGGTTCTGTGTGTGAGGCGTGGTCTGCCCAGCTCAACAATTTGCTGCAGGAGGTCTCTGTCCACTCTATAGCGCTCCACTATCTCCAGCTCATGTAACCCCTGGTAGGTGACCCTAGGCCTGTACACTCTTCTCCGTCTCCTCACTGTGGGTTGTCTGGCAGCATTTGCATTGTCACCACCCTCAGCAAGTCTCCTATGTCTCCTTATAACAGCTATGGCAGCCCCTAGCATGTTTGTTCTGAGTGCAGCTTTTTCAGCTTTCACTTCTACTAGCTTACTCCTGTCTTCAGTTTCTCTTGAGAGAAGCATACTGCAATGCTGTTTGCAGTGTTTTAAGTGCTGGCCTGGGCTAGTATTCTGCCTGTGTAATTGCCTGCTTCTAATTGTTTTCACCTGCTAGCTCTACCAGTATTCCCTTCTAGTTTCCTACTATTTCTTCTGCTTCCTTTTTCCTCTCTGTTTCCTCAGGGGGGAGCTGCGCGCATACCAGCAAAAACACGCTCACAGTGGCTACCACGCGTGCAGACATGCTTACACAGACTAGAATCTGCTTATTCAGGTTAAAACACGCGCACACCAGCGCAAACAGGTTTACAGATCTTTAAACAGGCTCCTACATGCTTACTCTGCCTTACACATGTGCACTATGTCTTACTCGCGGCTCCCAGTGCGCACACGCGTGCATGCACACACAGCAAGAAACTTTGGTGTTGGCCACAGTGTACACCTTCTATTTCTTGACTTTTCCATGTTTATCTGTTGACACTCCTCTTTTTATGCTGTGTGATTGACATCTTTCACATACCACTTTGCTCCAATGAGCTTGATTTCTTCCTGACATTCCCCCCTGTGATGTCACCTATCTCCTACTCTGTTACTCCCCCTTATCTAACTCTTACACTACACGGAATGTGCTCATTTGCTATGTGACAGTGTGATTCACTATCCTACCACTCATTTACATAGGATTGCCTACTAATGCTTAGTTACATGTCTTACACTCAGCTTCCCCCCTTAGCAACCACTAGACGGCGGACATGTTGTTTTTGGTCTGCTAGTCCCTGCATTACAAATCCATGCATTACATAAAACCCACATTTGTGGGTTTCAAACATTTATTTTTATGTTTTATATAGCGCAGCCCGTTTGCGCGGGGCTGCGCTGCATTTAAACATCGCCGATCACAGAAAAAAAAAGTATTTTATTTCATGTTTGCATCGGGTTACCATGCCAGTGGCCACATATTTGGCCATTGGCATGCTGACTGCAACATTTGCACACTTTATTTGGAGCTGTCATGGCTCCATTGTGTTATTTGCAGTAACGTACTCAGTTGTCAACTGAGTACATTTCTGCACCTAACACGATTCTTACACAGGCTGGTTTCAGCTTCGTGAATCGCTAATCTAACTCATTTGCATGCCTTTCAGCTGCAAGTGAGGTGATTAGCATATCCACCCCCTGCCCGTGTAAGAGTCGTTTTAGCTGGTCTCTTACACGGGATTTCAGGCTGTTCATGGATCTCAGGATTTCAGGCTGCATGGAGTCTTACACGACTCTTAGACTCCGTTCAAGCCATCGTGAATCCTGTTAAATGTTAAAAAGTATAAAAAGTATATATATGTATTATGCAATATTAAAAGGTGTATATGTTATTTATATAAAGTCTATATTAAAACTCATAAATTGGATAAATATTCTATTATTAATATTGATAGCTTAAATAAAATTATACAAAATAAATAAACAATTGTATATACTTTCATTGACCCATGACAAATATAATATAAAAAATATATATTTAAAATGTTTATACATATGATATTATAAAACACTTAATTATTAAATATAAATGTCAGGCATTAGGAGGAAATATATTTAAAAATATTAAAAACATATATTTTATATATATATATATATATATATATATATATATATATATATATATATATATATATATATATATACATTATATAAAATGCAATTAAAATACAATAAAAGGATGACAAAAAGATGAATAATGGCATACAAAAGGTCCAAAATTATTTCAAAGCAAAATATAATGATGTCACTATGTCATATCATTTTATTCCTTTCTAATGCCTTTAATTTTAATATGGGAGTAATTGTGCTGCACTTATTTATACCAGGCCACATATCAGCTTGTGTAGTTATTTGCCATTTTAGTTATTTTAATTCTAAATACAAGTCCCAAGGTCTCCTGTCCTCTATATCAACATGGTCGATTACCATGAAGGAGAACTGGTGTTATTTGCATTCACTAATATGCTTAGCTAGTGCATTATTGGCCTTGTTTTTCTTAATGGCATATTCATGCTCATATATTCTTTGGACAAACTGTCTTTCTGTTTTCCCTATATAAAAAATATTGGGCTTGAATTACATGTGGCTAGGTATACTACCGCTTTGGATTTGCACTTATACTTGCCATGTAAGTAATACTTCTTTTTCCTTACATAAAACACTTCCCCTATTTTTATTTTGTGGCAACAATGACATGCTCCACATTGAGTCATACCTATCACGCAGTTCCTAGGTGGGCTATTCCTATGTTTTAAAATATCCTTAAAACTTCTACCTTTTCTATAAACAATTTTGGGTTTTTCACTAATGTGGTTTCTACAATAGGAATCTTCCATAACAATGTTCCAATTGTCCATTACAATATCTCTAACCATTTTATGTTCTTGAGAGAATGTTAGGACAAGTGCTATAGAAAACATAGTTTCTCTTACTGTGTCACTGCTATTATCATTATTAAAGCCACTATTAATGATATTAGATGGAATGCTACCATTATGTACTACCCTTGATCTACTAAAAATGGGTTTAAAATGATCATTCTGTCTTTTAATGGTAACTTCTTGTATGAGAGTTTCAACTAGGATTTCTGGATAACCTCTATTGAGAAACATGTCACGTAAAAAAGCACATTCCTCTTGAAATTGATCAAACTCAGTGACCATCCGGGCTGCTCTTATTAACTGACCTTCAATAACAGACTGTTTCTGATGCTTCAGATGACAACTGCTATAGTGATTTCTTCCTGTAAATCACAGCTGTATACATTATATTGAACTAATTGTGAGCAGATGTTTTTAATTTAACATCAATTGAAATTAGTATTTGTATAAAAGGAAGTGATGTCAGTGTTTTGTAACAGTCTGAAGACATTTAGCAGGAGTTAAACGAAAAGCGCTTCACATTTGTTGTTTAAATTTTTTTTTGGCTCATTAAAGTATCGTTTTGTGATACAATTTGTATTGGTGTTCTTCAGCTTGGTGGCTCCTCGTTTCATTGGTTCATTGTGCTAGTAGTGGTTCGTAAGTTATTGTTTTCTAATATGTCCATTTCAAATGAATCTGAGGGTGCAATACAGCTTGAGGATAACCATGGAGGGACGAAAGGGTCGATAGGAAAACTTTCAGCATTAATTATGCAGCTATCCCAGCAGGTGGATAGCTTATATGAACAATTTCAAACTTCTGGATCTAATTTTCATCCTAGTGGTGTGCAGATGCTTAGGAACAGCACCACTTTTGATTTTAATGCAACACTGTCACGTCTGGGGGGGTTTGAATCCCCCTGCTCACAATCCAGCAGGTGGAAATGACCACCTTTCACATATTGATGTTCATGGCCAGCAAGCAGCATGGATTCATAATATGGGTCAGAATTCCAGCCACATCAACAATAGCAGAAGCAAAATACCTGTTTTAAACGAATGGTTGGAATCAGTATTTGCCTCTTCTGGTGGCCAACTACAAGGTACTAATTTAACTGAATGTAAACTTAACAACTTTGGCATTAAATTATCTAAATGCAGGAAGCTGCAATTAGAAAATACATATCTCAAGGAATGCATCAAACAAAATATCATTCCATAAGGGTTGCGCTTTTGTCGGTACCCGACTGGGCTAATTAATAATTCACCTTTCCATTTAGAACTAATGCAACTTTTTGACAGAAGTGGAAAAGAATTACTTAATATTATGATACAATACAATGAAGTAGATATTGATGGACTAATGAATGAACTGACAGCATTAGACAGGGACATCAGAGAAGATTTGTCATTTGAAAATACCAAATATGAAATGTTGCGTATTTATAATAGTATTGACCAGCATATTTTAAAACTCAAAACTGGTAAAATGCAGAAACTGGAAAGAGACTTAAATCAATATGCAAATGGGTTAACATACCCAAAGCCCCCTGGAAATTGAAGAACATATAGATACAATAACAATAATGGCAGTAACAACATTGACCATAATACAGTAAGAGAAACTTTTGTTCAGCAAGCCGATGCTTTATATGATCAGGAATTTCCTGAACTTAGAAGATCTGAAAGATTAAGGAACAAAAACTCTAATTTCCATAATGAAGCAGCAGAGTTTCAAGGGGCCAGGCCAAAGAACACATAATGTAGGACTTAAATTATGTATTTATTGGAACTGATGATTTATGTGTCTTACACTACATTCAACAACCTGAAAATGTAATAAATGAAAAAGAAAAACATGTTGTAGTGAACACAAAGGGAGATTTTAAGGTTTTTAACTTCTCTGAATTTCATGTGGATGAAGAAGTAACAAATGTTTTATCTAAAGGAACTACCTTTGTTCCAACTAATTCTTTTAATTTCACTAATACTATGATTGACATTACAATATTTTTAAGGAAAATTAACTTTAGTTTAATGTATCAAGATGCTATTTATAATGTGAATACTATGTTCAGCATTAGTAGTATATACAACCCCCCTTTACATCCAGAATTAATGTTGTATGAAAAGATGTGCGAACAAGAATTAAAGCGTTTAGATACGGTTAACACAACAAAAAAACACACACATAACTTGAGTGAAAATGAACTAAATGTTCTGAAAAAAATTAAGAGAAGAGAGAATAAGAATCATGAAACCAAACAAAGGGGGTGGAACAGTTATTATGTGCGAAGACATGTATAAAAATAAATTACTTGAGATATTAAACACAGATACGTATGTTGAAGTGTCATTAAATGAGTTGAATGTTGCTTATAGGAAACTTTATGGGCAAATTAATGACATTTTTTTAGAAAGATGTATCACCCATGACTTATACGACTATCTTAACATTATAACAACCATAGTCCCAATTTTTTTGGCACCCCCAAAATTCATAAAAATATAGATACCCCCCCCCCCATGAGACCATTAGTTGATGGCAGGAACTCTATTACTTTGGCATGTGCGAAATACACAGATTATGAATTAAAAAAGGTCCTGGAGAAAGAGGAACATATTTGTAAAGACTCCTGGACCTTTTTAATGCACCTGAATAACATTGAGTTTGACCACAATGACATTCTAGTTACTGTAGATGTATGTGATTTATATACAGTGATTCCACAAACTATAGGGCTAGAATGGGTTAATGAGATGCTCATACACCATCATATGACACATGACTTAGTGAACTTCATTATGGAATTATTAGAAATAGTATTAAGTACTAATTTCATAACTTTTAATAAACAATATTTTTGCAGAAAAAAGGCATCGCTATGGGGTCACCATGTGGGGGTGCCTATGCTAATTTAGTTATGGCCTTTTGGAGAAGAATTATATATTTAATAGTGAATATAAAGTGTTTATCAAATCATATCATAGATTTCAAGATGATATTAGTATCATCTGGAGTGGCACAGCAGATAGTTTGAATAAGTTTCTAACATATATTAATACAAACTTGTAAAAGTAGAAAACCACTGTACCAAGCACAAATAAATCCTGATCCTGGAAAGTATATAAATGCTTTTATTCCAAAAGCAGCCACAAAGACACTTCAACACTCCAGATAAACGCTGATCACAAGAAATGTACAACTACTGTTTTTTTTAAAATTCACATGGGATATTAATGTCGAATATATGAATTATTTAGATGTGCATCTTATGAAAAATAATGTCAATAAAATGTATACAGCTGTGATTTACAGGAAAGAATCTTATTGAAATTGTTTCCTACACTATAGCAGTTGCCATCCGGAGCATCAGAAAAAGTCTGTTATTAAAGGTCAGTTAGTAAGAGCAGTCCAGATGGTCACTGAGTTTGATCAATTTCAAGAGGAATGTGCTTTTTTTACGTGACGTGTTTCTCAATAGAGGTTATCCAGAAATACTAGTTGAAACTCTCATACAAGAAGTTACCATTAAGATTAGTAGATCAAGGGTAGTACCTAATAGTAGCATTCCATCTAATATCATTAATAGTGGCTTTAATAATGATAATAGCAGTGACACAGTAAGAGAAACTATGTTTTCTAAAGCACTTGTCCTAACATTCTCTCAAGAACATAATATGGTTGGAGATATTATAATGGACAATTGGAACATTGTTATGGAAGATTCCTATTGTGGAAACCACATTACTGAAAAACCCAAAATTGTTTATAGAAAAGGTAGAAGTTTTAAAGATATTTTAAAATGTAAGAATAGTTCCCCTAGGAATGGCAGGATAGGTATGACTCAATGTGGAGCTGGTCATTGGTGCCACAAAACAAAAACAGGGGAAGTGTTTTATGTAAGGAAAAAGAGGTATTACTTACATGGCAAGTATAACTGCAAATCCAAAGCGGTAGTATACCTAGCCACATGCAATTCAAGCCCAATATTCTATATAGGGAAAACAGAAAGACAGTTTGTCCAAAGAATATATAGGTAGGTTCATAGGTAGGTATATGAACATGAATATGCCATTAAGAAAAACAAGGCTAATAATGCACTAGCTAAGCATATTAGTGAATGCAAAGAACACCAGTTCTCCTTCATGGTAATCGACCATGTTGATATAGAGGACAGGAGACCTTGGGACTTGTATTTAGAATTAAAAGAACTAAAATGGCAAATAATTACACAAGCTGATATGTGGCCTGGTATAAATGAGTGCAGCACAATTACCCCCATATTAAAATTAAAGGCATTAGAAAGGAATAAAATTATATGACATAATGACATCATTATATTTTGGACCTTTTGCATGCCATTATTCATCTTTTTGTCATCCTTTTATTGTATTTTAATTGCATTTTATATAATGTATATATATATATATATATATATATATATATATATATATAAAATATATATTTTTAATATTTTTAAATATATTTCCTCCCAATGCCTGGCATTTATACTTAATAATTAAGTGTTTTATAATATCATATTTATAAACATTTTAAATATATATTTCTTATATTATATTTGTCATGGGTCAATGAAAGTATATACAATTGTTATTTATTTATTTTGTATAATTTTATTTAAGCTATCAATATTAATAATAGAATATGTATCCAATTTATGAGTTTTAATATAGATTTTATATAAATAACATATACACCTTTTAATATTGCATAATACATATATATATATATATATATATATATATATATATATATATATATATATATACTTTTTTAACATAATCTATTTTTCTAGTCCCTTGAATATGTGTTCATTCATGGTTTTAGGCAACAAGTGCAATATGCATTCATGCAAGTGATTATTGCATTTAGGTGTTTGACTTCATATATTTTCATGCATTTTTCTTTGTTTAAGGTAGTTGATTGAATTAATTGTGAGCAGGTGTTTTTAATTTAGCATTAATTGAAATTAGTATTTGTATAAAAGTAAGTGATGTCAGTGTTTTGTAACAGTCTGAAGAAGTTTAACAGGAGTTAAAAAAAAAGTGTTTCATATTTGTTGTTTACATTTGTTTTTTTTTTTGGCTCATTAAAGTGTCGTTTTGTGATACAATTTGTATTGGCGTTCTTCAGCTTGGTGGCTCCTCGTTTCATTGGTTCATTGTGCTAGTAATGGTTCATAAGTTATTGTACATTAGATGAGTAGCTAGATGGATAGACAGGTAGACAGACAGAGAGATAGATCAAATGGGGGGACTTGCATACACGCAAATAACATATAAAATTCTCAGAGATGTTGAGCAGAGGTCAAGAATACACCATGTACCCTGAAGCTATTTGGCAGAAATGCATTCCATCGTATTCTGAAGATCATACTCATTTGAGGCTAGAAATAGAATATCATCTGCAAAAAACAAAGAAGCAGCCCTCGTGCCCCCCAAAATGTGTATATTCTCCAGACCTTTGATCTGACTTGATATACTGTCCATGAAAATTACAGAACAGGAGAAGAGTCACGATACAGTATTAAAATAATCTTGTATCTGACTTAACCCTGAGACTGTAAACTCATACTGCTGCATCACCTTCAACAGTACATTAAAAGGTATATAGTCATGTCACTTCTATAGGTCCACAAACAAACATAGACAGGAGTGTCAGACTCCCTAAACCCTTTCAGAATGTGTACATGAGAAAAAGAGCTGATCCACTGTGCCACGGTCAGAACAGAATCTGCATTACTCTTCCAGAATCAGAGGTTTGACTATAGCAATAACCCACGCCTGGGTGTGGGTAATGCAAAATTTACCCACGGTTTGCATGGTTTGGTCCTGAGGGCGAAGCCCGAGGGACCAAACAAAGCCAACCGTGGGTAAATTTAGCATTACCCACACCCAGGCGTGGGTTATTGCTATTATACCATGACATTATTTAAGAAAAGAAACTATTACTTTTCTTAAATAATGGCATAGTATAATGCCTGTTTACTGCCCTTCCGCAGATGTCTGGCATCCGCGGCAGTTCTGATGTACTGCGCCTGTGCAGTACATCAGAGCTGTGGGCAAAAGCAACGGAGAAAGCAAGATCTCTGTTGCTTTTTTTTTAGTGTTTCGCTATGTTAAATGAGTTTAACATAGCGAGACAGTTTTAAAATAAGCAACGGACATCTCCGTTGCTTATTTTAAAACTGTCTCGCTATGTTAAACTCATTTAACATAGCGAACACTAAAAAGCAACGGAGATCTTGCTTTCTCCGTTGCTTTTTAACTCGCTATGTTAAATGGGTTTAACATAGCGAGACAGCTTAAAATAAGCAACAGAGATCTCCGTTGCTTATTTTAAAGCTGTCTCGCTATGTTAAACCCATTTAACATAGCGAGACAGTGTTTTAAAAAAAACGAGTTATACTAATGGAAAAAAGTCCGGGCGACCGGACCTTTTTCCATTAGTATAACTCGATTTACAATGGGCACGCTGGCCAATCAGCGTGCACGTTTTGGGGGGATCATGGTATAATATTGGATTAGATCTCCTTTCCAGAAGCCTAGCATAGACTTTCAGAGGAAATATGAGGAGTGTGATCCCCTGTATAACTGGAACACCCCACCCTTTCCCCTTTATAAAAGTGGGGTTAATACTCCAGTTTGGAGTATGATTTACCTCAGATCAAGTTTGCAGACTATTTTAATGTTATAGACCAAAATTTATGGAATGGAAAAATAATCTCAAAACATCCACACATAGGGAATGTGATGTAGAACAAACAGACAGGGTCTTAGTTGAAGGTCTTCCCAAGTTCCTGAAAATGCAAATGGCAATTTGGAAGGGGGAAGGCAGGTGGGATGTTGAACTGGATGAAAATGAGACAACACAGATCTAACGTTATGGTAAGTACATCGCTATCATATCCAGTGTTGTCTGCTTTCATCCAATACTACATTTGGAATAGATTCCCAAGCTGGCTAAAAAGACCTGGGTGAGCTCATGGAAGGACATTTGTGGGAATGGCAGAACAAAAGGATGTGTGAGCTCTAGATTCCACATCCAGCTTATAATGAGATACAAAGCTGTCAAATGATGACCAGGCTGGCGCTGCAGAGATGTCACTAATATGAATTTTTTTGTTTGTTTTGCAAGTGCTGTAGAAGTAGCCATTGGTCTAGTGGAGTAAGCCTTAAATTTTGAATGCAAAGGCAAGCCTTGAGTTTTATAAATAAAGAAACTGCAGTCTACCAGCCACTTAATTAATTAATTAGTTAAGTGCTAAGTAAATTATTAAGAACTGTCCCCGATTTTCACACAATATTGAAAAGTTTATTAGTAACAATACTCCAGCAACATCCACTGCCTTCAGCATCACGAGACAGATCTCATCTACTTCCATAACTTTATACAGTGAAACTGATTAATTAACCCAGTGACTTCAGCTAAAGTAATAGATTTTGTCCCATCAGCTGCTTCTAACACTGTATTTTTACAGAAGGGCATGCCCACCATATTCTGGACATCTGAAAAAATATTCTCCTCACCTACAATGTTACTATTTGACCTCTGTATTTCTCCACCTTTGCTGAAAAGATTCTTGGCAATGCTATGCCCCTCCTCTTGCACCATGGGATGGTTTGCCAGAGCATGTTTGAGACCATCTGAAAGTGATTCTCCATGGCTTCACAAAACTCCTTGTTCACCTGGGCCTTCCAAATGGCAACTACTGCTGTTGCTGCTGCTGTTGCCTTCTGGGATCATGAGTACCTATCAATCAAATTCAGAGATACCCCTGCAAGCACTGTGCAGAAGGCTTCTTTCTTTAACTTGATGACTTCAGCATCCCTCACCGCTGGTGTCCATCAACAGATCGTAGCCTTACAACCATGACAAGTATTGAATACCTTTCAGTATAAGATCCCTGCTGCCATCTCAACTTACTGTAGTCCTGAATTGGGTCTATTCAGACTCAATGTCTCTGACTTCCTCAGCTATATGAAAGAAGGACTTCTAGCAGTGGAAGATGAATTTATCCGGCACATAAATATCTGTTAAGTGATCCCACAACACCATCACTGATTAACTACGTTTTTTAGCTCCATCCTGCTGCCACCCCATCTATCTGACCTAACCTATCTTGTAGATGTGATCTGTTGACATCTCAAACCTCAACTAATGACAAAGTCCAGTATGTACAACCATGGACACAAAAATGACCACTGAACTTTGGTCCATGGTGTCCTGGTAACAACTAAGTCCGTGAGTATCCTTGCATTTCTGAACATGGTGATTGTTATGGAGAATCCATGGCTAGCACAGAAATGTAAAAAAGCATTCTGCCCAGTTATGCACCTAAAAATATTCCAGGAGTGACTGACTTCCCAAAGTTTACTATTTTGCTAAGAAATGCATACAATAATATCCTTCAAGAAGTCAGTCAGCCCTGGTAAGTACTGTATTGACCACAAACCCCTAAGAGTTGACCCAGTAGTCAGGGACTTGGGGGCACACATGGACAGTAATCCAGATTTTGACCATCATGTGTCTATGGTATTCAGGAAATCAATGTATAAACAGAATTATGACATTTAGGTCCAAGGAGGTCATTGTTTCACTGTATTTGGCAATCATCAGACTTATCATTAAATACAATGGCCTATGTGGTATGTGCCTAACCAGTCACACATCCAACAACTGTAACATCAACAGGTTTCTCACTAAAAGAGCACAGGGTGTAAGTAACATGTCCCAAGCACACCACCTAAAAGCCCTACCCCTGTATTTTATCTCTTACAGGTTATTGATGGGGATCTATGCCTGACATATAAGGCATCATCAGACCCCACTCTGATGAACCTCCTGCATACCCATAAAACAAACAACATCAATATTACCCATTCTAAAGACTTAAACTTGGTTTGTGATATAAATAGGACAACTGGAGGGACAGGTATAATCTGCGGTGGTGGTGCTGTGGTAGCGTTGTTGCCTCACAGTAAGATGTTGTTCTGTTTGATTCTCAGCTAGAGCATCTTCTATGTGGAGACATGCGTGAATGGGCGTACCTTCGCTGAAGGTTGTGTGTCAGGGCCGGCAACTCGGCACGTAAAAATCTACTGCCAATCATTAGCACACCGGAGTTCCGCTGTGGTGACCCCTAACCAGGAAAAACCGAAAGACACAGCAACTGGAGGGACAGGTATGAATTCCATAGACTGCCCCTTCTACAGAACATGTTCTCCATCCATGAGAAGCAGAGTTCCTCCCTAACCAAATTCAAGAATAGCTTGGGAAACTGGATGGGGAACCAGAAATTCACACTTGATTTGGCACCTATGTCTCTAATGGACACAGAAAGCCTTTAAATGGTTCATTTTCCAGGCCCCTGCTTTTAAATGTTTCATTTCCCATGCCCCTGCTTACACTACCAAGGGTACCAGAATTTATCAGAGATTTGGCATGCACAGCTAGGCTTAAAAATACTACAGTGGTCATTAGGAACGTACAGACCTATGAACATATGCCGCATTTATCACATTAGCATGGAAATCCTTAACAGAGCTAAAGAATCAGAAGGTAATAACCTGTCAAACACTGATTCCATGGTCTTGAAGAAGGATAAATGCTCCAAATAGTTGTTAGATGCACATGCAAAAACAATTTGCAACTCACAGTCATGGTGAAGTGAACATCTTCTTTACCACAAACTTCAACTGCATTGTAAATACTCCTGCACTCACCAAGCTCCTTTAATGAGGTTCATCTCCAGAGGTGAAGGGAGAACACCTTTACTCAGAAAGTATGGTTCCAGAGCCAGTGGTATGGATGGAAGTAAGACCAGGTCAATTTAGCTGTCACTTGCCAACATCCTGTGTACGTTGCCCCTTCTTCAGCAATGAGATGACATTCCACATCCGACCCACACAGTTTCATTGCTATAATCTAGTCCATTCCATTCTTGCTTGCCATCAAAATGGCATTGATCCTGACTCCTACCCTTGGTCTTGAGGGTGGCAAGCTGTCACAGTAATTCCACACAGCTTTTCATACTATGATCAACTGATTTATGTGGGTTATCTAGCTACTAATCAAAAATATGAGACCAGCAAACAGTGGATGTAGTAATCACCTGGATTAAATGAGCATCTTTAATTGGTCACATGGTTATTTTCCTGTTGTATATAAGGAATAAATTTGTTGTAATTTGTTTACACTGATGAAGGCTAAATGACAAGATAGCTGAAACTGGTCTGTTTTTTTACTCCATATGTGCTTTTGCACAGTATAATAAAAAAGTTTTTGATTACTACAGTCACTGTTTGCTGGTCTCATATTTTTGATTTGTTCCTGTTGGGTCGAGACCTTGCAGTTGCCATATGTGCGGAGGTTAACCTCAGTCTGGTTATCTAGCTACTAGCCACTTTCCACAAACACAACCCCAGACCTAGTTCCAGGACTGGGTCCCAGTATCCCTGTTTAATGCAAGAATCACTGATAGTTTTTATGAAATCTTCATGGGGGCCACTTTTGGATCACTCTTTTTGTATCTGCCAAAGGTGACACTACTATGTGCATAAATCTCCAGACAACAAAGTTTTATATATTACAGGGTGAACAGCTGATGAGAAAAAAAACATGTAAGAGTTGTTAGTGGAAGGCATTTGTAAGGCGAGCATAACAAATAGTCACTCTTAGTATGTCACGCTCCAGTTTAATACATTTCAGTCTTAAGCAACCATGTCTTTATTAGCTGTGCATGTTGCTTATTCCGAATTCAACCTCTTAAAACTTGCTATCGAACTTATCTCAGAACCAAAACTTCACAACTTTAGTACCATGTTTCCATGAGCTACAAAGGTCAAGCACAAATGAATCAGACACAGCCAAATTAAAAAAATTACAGAGAATACATTGTTACTGTTCTTATGAGGACTTTTTCTGGTATCTGTCAGGATTTCAGCATCCAGCCTACATAGTGAAGATCACCAAAGATATGCACATAATCATTGTCATATTTTATTATGTGGTAAGCAATAAGTTATCTTGCTTTTTGTTGTAAATTTAATGCCTGTTCTATGATTTCTTTACACAGCATTATATATAAAAAGAGTTCTACACAGACTGGAGTAAAGGAGAAATATAATCACTGATGATAAACGATCAATGTTTGATATGTAGTAAGGAAGGCTTTCTATGTAGCACACTTGATTAGCAAAGACATCGCATCTAGAGCAAAGGAGGTTATAACCCCTCAATGCTCATCACTGCTGGCCCATAATTGAGTATAACACCCCTTTCAGCATATAATATACACAGCACCTGCAGCAACTGGAGATATCTCAGAGGTTTCTAAGAAGATGAACGGACTCCAGCACGTGCCTTACACAGACTGACTAAAGTCCCTGTCACTATACTCAGTATCATATATACTTCTTAGAGGAGCCTTATGCCTGGCTTACAGAGCAATCTTCGACCCAAACCTAATGAATTTGCTGCACATCCATAAATAAAAGGGGACTAAAGCTACCTGTTCCAGGGACCTAAATATGGCCTGCGACATGAATAGGACATGTTAGAGGGACAGATTTGTCTCCCAGTGACTGAGGTGTCTTTGGAATAGGCTACCAATTCATGTGAACCAGAGCACATCTATGACACTGTTCAAAAGGAACCTGGATGAGTGGATGGGGCACTGTAAATTCTTACCAGGGACAGCAGCCACAACCCTCCTGGACATGGGCAGTCATTAATAAATGTCCAAGAAAAAGTCAAGACTTCAGAAATGCCCAAGTTTTATTGTGCAAAGGTTTCAGGTCAGTACACGTCCTCAGTGCATATCAAGGTGAAGGGTGGTTTATCTGCAATCTGTTTTAGAAGATTATTTATGTAAGATTAAGAGCTTTATATGGGATACTGGTGATTTTCTAGTTAAATTAAATGCATGGCTTAGTTCTATACAATGTTTTGAATTTTTGTATGTGACTTTAGATATTAACTCACTTTCTACTGTTATTCCTAATTCTTAGGGACTTGATGCTGTACATGAATGCAATGATGCATAGTAGGGAAACTAGTAATATTTGTCAACTGCTTGAATTAGTTCTTAAAAATAATGTTTTTTTATTTTAGAAATTCAATATTATCTGCAAACTGAAGGTGTTGAGATGGGTATGGCAATTGCCAAAATATATGCCAACATTGCCTTAAGTCAGTGGGAGAATGTTGTGTCTTTTGGCTTTTCCCAGTTAGGGGTCACCACAGCAGAACTCCGGTCCGCTAATAAATATATTTTTAATTCTAGTTCACAATTTAGCTCAAAGATATTATTTTTTAAACGTTTCATTGAAGACATTTTTGTAGTGTGGAATGGTGATTCATCTGAACTTTCTCAGTTTGTCAAATATCTTGAGAGCACTACCAGCTTTTTAAAGTTTAAATGTCATCAAGTAGGGAAATTGATTTTCTAAATGTTAGAATATAGAATACATTAAATGGTATTAATACTTCTATGTTTAGGAAAAATGTAAAAGTTAACCGTTATACACATAGACAAGGTAGGCATGCACCACATGTGTTCAGAGGCATAGTGAAAGGACAGTTTACAAGAGTTAGTAGACTCAACACTGATGAAGCAAAATGTTTAACACAAATGGATGAGACAGAGATTTTAGAGAAAGAGGCTACAGTGCTACAGCTATGTTGTCTGAAACAATGCACGAAGTTTTGGAAAATATGAATGGTTTGGCCAAACCATTCTCCACTGGTAAGGTGGTGAGCCCTTGTTCAGCTAACCCAGTAACAACAAGTAGTTGTAGAAATAATAATTGTTTAGGATAATTTAATAGAAGGATGAATGATGTTAAAAGAATAATTTCAAAAAATTAGAGCATCTTTGAAGCTATGCCTGAATTTCTTTGTTTGTGTCTTTCGGCTTTTCCCGGTTAGGGGTCACCACAGCAGGACTCTGGTCCGCTAATGATTGGTAGCTGATTTTTACATGCCGAGTTACCAGCCCTGATGCACAACCTTCAACAAAGGTACGCCCCTTCACGCATGTCTCCACGCAGAAGATGCTCTAGCTGAGAATCGAACCGGACAGCGTCTTACTGTGAGGCGACAACGCTACCGCAGCACCACCACTGAATTAAGACACTTTATTGGTGACAAACCCAGTTTTGCCAATAGGAATAGTCAAAGTTTTTCTTAAAGACTGTGTTATAAAGATTTTGATTTAGTCACAGATTTGAATATGAATACTATAGGTATAAAGCAAGGAACATTCCCCTGGTATAATTGTGTTTGTTGTAAATTTATACTTAGTAACAATGTTATTATACATCCAAGAACTGGGAAAGAATATGTTTTTACTTGATTTGCCACATGCAGTACTACAAATATACTGTATCTTACTACATGCAGTGAATGTTCTGTTTTTTATGTGGGTAAATGTGGTTGTAAATTAAAGGAACAAATAACTGAAGATCGCTCAGGTACACGTATAAATATTTCTAGCAATGCTTTAACTAAACATGTTGCTGAAACTAATAATAATCATGATTTTAGATTTCGAGTAATTGATGTAGTGCATAAGAATAGCAGGGGAGGGGGTATTAACGATGTGCTAGAATTAAGGGAATATAACTGGATTCTTTGTCTTCAAGCTGATTTTTGTTCCTGTTTCCATAAGAAAACAACTGAGATATAAATAGTCTGTTTTGCTTTTAATGTTTTTCAAAATGTCTGATTTTTTAGAAAATGCTTGAGTGTTTTAACTAATTATTTAACAGATGGAGTTATGTGATAGGGGAGCTGCATCATATGATTTTATGGCTGTGTTATAAACTATGTTGAATGGCTGTTTTTCTATGCACTGAAGCTTTGCACAATAAAAGTTGGGTGTTTCTGGAGTCTTGACCTTTTCTTGGACATTCTCCTTTTTTTGTCTTCGATTTCATTCATCACATACTTCTGGCTTTTGGTTGCAGTCATTAATAAATACAATCCTGGATATTGACTAGAGTATCTATGGCATTACATTGAGGTGAAATGTCTAGGCTTGAAATCACCTCTGGGTCGAGAGTCTAGTAACCTCCTATGATCCTATCATCCTATGCCAGCACAATGCATTTATTACTGTATATCACCTTTATAAAACTTAATGTAGTGCTGTACAAGGCAGACCCATGATAGAAGGTAGCTTTAATATGTGTCATATGGAGAAGTGCCTATCCCATCAAAAATGTAAGAGCTTATTGGTATACCTTATATAATGCCTAGTTAAAATATGTGAACTTTTCCCATTTTAAAATTGCTGCTGTAGGTAATGGGATTTGTATATTGAAAAGTGTTTACAGAATGCTGTTTGACTAAGATCCCATTCATGCTCGCAAATTGCAAACATGTTCTATCTATAGTCACCCTGTGAACAGCTGCCACTGTCCACAGAATTTACTAGGCAAAAAAGGAATGGAAAAAGATTGCCAAACTTTCTTCAGTATCACATTTACACAGCTCGAACTCAGAGGAGAACTGAAAGTCATCAATCAGCCTACTTTTTGAGAGGTAGGAGAAACCCTGTGTGTGCAAGTGGGGTACATATAGACTCCACACAGAAAGCACCCCAGCCAAGAATCAAACTCTTTGCTTTTAGTTTATTTTAATATAGATAAGTGTTGACATGAAAGACATTTTACTCATTTCATCTCAGCTGTGTAAGCATCAGTGTGTTGCCTTATTACATGTAAGTCTATAAAGACCTACAATAAAAGTATCTACAAATGATTCTTCCTCATTCTAGGATAGCTTAGCCATAATCCTGTAATGAATACAATGCAATATTAATGTTTAAAAAAAGTCTGGGTTACATTTACCTGCATTTCCTTCCTGCGATGTAATTAGCATAATAAGTACCGCATCAGAAGGTGCAATTAGTCATGCCTAAATGTATCAGGACAAGGACACTAATAAATGCAGGAAGCAGATGCTAATGAGGTTGAGGTGTAAGCCTGCAGAACAGGCTGACACAGTGGAATTTCTCAGAAACTGTTAATAAGCTGCCTTAGCAGCAAGATATACAGGAGTGCTTCCTAAAGCAAGTACTGACACTGACATGTCGCAGAGCTACTCCTATCCCCTGTAATTAACGGTGTTGTCTACAGGCACTTCTGACAAATTACAATGCCCAATGCAGACATATCTGGAATTCTCCATTACTAATGACTAAAGCACGGTTAATAATAACCATAAGGGGTAAGACACTTCATACATAGATATAATTGAATAACTGAATTAACATTTTGAATCATTTAAATACATTCCAGACCACGTAAGTATAATGCATGAACCTGACTACAGCAAAAAGTTTTATGAACTATGATGGAAAGTGGAACCCCAGCCTTAGCCTTCTGAGTCCATCAATTATGGACACTTTCACTGCTAGTACAATTTCATTATTCCAGCAAACAGATCAGACCTCTGCCGGTTTACAGTTCAGTAGGTAATTAGTGTACGTGTTTTGAAATGTCATATGCCAGATTTCGATTCACATATTCTTAACTGCAATTTTTATCAGCCTGGAAAGAGTTGTTTAATTCCCTATAAAACATGAATAAATCACATTTCTCCATAATATGTTCATAGACGTAATGAAGAAATCAAATAGCAAATCTATAGTAATGAAAAATATGTGTGTATATATGTGTATAATATATCTATAAATATTTCATAAATGTTTATATATACACACACACACACACACACACACACACATATATATATATATATATATATATATATAGTTTCACTTCATATACCCGAAATGCTGAAATCTCGAATTTCAGCATTTCGAGTTCATGAAGCTGAAACTTTAGAATAGCGAAAGTGCATAAGTGCGAATGCGAATATGTTGAATCTGCGCCTATGCACTTATGCTATGTTACGGGAAGTGTTTGTTTGGGATGTTTGAGTTCAGACTTTCAGGTGAGTGAGTGTATGCGAGCGTTTTTGTAACTTATGTGTGTGTGTGTGTGTGTGTGTATGCGTTCACATGAGGGTGTGTGAGTATTTTTTCTCTGTGCGATCTCGGAGTTAGTATATATAAGTAGGGGGGTGTGGGGGTGCAGAGGGGCTTGCCCCCTGCTTTTGTTTAGTGTAGGTGTGTGTATGTGTGGTGTTTTGTTGTGTTTATGTTTTTTGTGGTGTAGGTGTTGTGGTTTGTGTGTGGTGTAGTGTATGCTCTGTGTTCGGGTTTGTGATTTCAGCTTTGTGGGGTTTCGGTGTTGTGATGGTTTTGGCATCATGGACTTGAAATGCTGAAATTCAAGATTTCAGCATTTAGGGTATATGAAGTGAAGCTATATATATATTACTTTTCTTTATCTAGTTAACACAATTTTGTAATGATTATTTCTAACTATATTATCTGTAACTGCATTTTTTTTGTCTACTGTCTGTATACACCACAAACACAATAATTCTTTCATCGCCTAATAATGAATGCTTTCCTCCCTGGCTGTGCCTGCAAATGGTCAATTCTGATCATTGTACTGATTGGGTAAACAAATATAAATAAAGTGAAATTTAACCTAATCTAAATTTTCTCCTTCAGCTAGAGTCATTTAAATCTTAAATGTAATAGAAATGTACACATCTCTCACAAATTGCTTTTTTTCTTTATTTCTTCAAATGAATTTGTTTTCCATATTAATATACTATATGGATTTAATAGAACTGGTGAAGTCCCGGCTACTTAGAAACCACAGTCTCATAGCCAGAAACTAAAATATCCTGTTGTTCACACAGGCTTCCTTTTGCACTATTATGAGTTTAGGCACAGTGCAGCAGCTATGCAGAGACACATATTTGAGTTTGAGTAAGCTAAGAGTTGCAGCTGTAGGGAATTAGAGGGGTTAAACGTTTCAATTAGGTTTAGGCAGTGATAGGGAAGGGAATTTAGGCTTAGGGATCAGCTGGAGAATTTAGGTATTGGAAAAGGTTGGGGAGTTTAGGGTTAGAGAGATATTGTGAAATTTAGGTTTAGGGATCAAGAGGGATATCTTGCGTTACAGTTTGTGAACAAAGATTATGTTTCAGGTTAGGGACTTGGTGGGAGTTTTATAGTTAGCATTAGGGTAATGTAAGGGCTATGTAGTTTACTTGGGATGGGTTGTGGGAGGACTATGCAATTTACAAGGACCACTCTACTGAGAGTTAGAACTGTTTATAGCAAGTGACAATGAACAGGCAAGCTTCAAGCTAATAGCACATGAGCACTTGTAGTAGACCTGAATCATTATATGCCATGTTATATAACACAGTGTTAGTGCAAACAGTTGCAGTATTCTAGTCAAGTCATTGTTTTATTACCAGTGCTAGCTCCTGTACCCAGAGGGATAAAGCCATGATAGCAGTCCGCATGATTTGAGTTTGAATAGTGGCTCAGGCACCTGCTGAGCTGCCATGGTAGGGAAGGAATGAATTAATCAATGCCTGCTTGCCTCTGCCTGGAGGGAATGGAGGGCATGTACTGGGCAGCTAGGCCACTGCAGAATGCAACCATTGGTGGGACTAGTCAGCATATGAGATCAGCAGTGGGCAGACATAAGGACAAGGATCAGAAATACAAAGTGTGTTTGCAGAGGCAAGGTAGACCCCACATGGCATCCTATTGTATGCCAACATGCTCATCATGGAAGTAATCCAGTACATCCTGGGAGACATGGCAGTAAGCAAAAACACAAACAATGCCAGATGACAGCCTCAAAAATCACCCCTCCAACTTGACCCTCTCCCCAGTGACGAGAAACTAATAGGCCTCACACCAGGATGTGGTTGATGATAGACCATGCAATGAAAGTGTAAAAAAGTTATGTTTAAGTTAATACCTAAAAACGTAATGCTGTGATTTAGTTTTAATAGTTTAAATCACTGGATAGTTCATTGTCATTATGCTTTTGTGCATTGTTTGTATTTTGGAAACTAGCACCCTGTGACTTCATTGAAAATGGCACTTTCTAGTTTAGCCCATCAAGAAATGTACATAGATAAATAAACAAGCAAACAATTAAATTAGTGTTAAAACATTTGTTTAAATGACAGTTCTCCAGATGAGTGCGTGCATGGCTTCTTAACTTTTAGCTTATACTCATATGGAGAACTGTCATTTAAACAAATGAGTGCATGCATGGCTTCTTAACTTTTAGCTTTCAATAACTTTTGAGCCTGGATAACTTCTAGAGTCTATTATGCACCTATTTACATATCGTAACTCTTGAGTTCTCTCATAGATCAGATTTACTTAGCTTCAACATCAACATCTGTATACCATATTCATAGTCTAGCATTATCATCTGTTGACTGTAGGCTGCCCCTGATGGGGTCATATTTGCTTGTGTGATTTTGTGTTCTGTACTGAAGTTACATGTGCCTAATGTGATTTTCACAACACTACTCATCTCCTTTTTTTTCTAGCAGATGGCATAACATGAAATGTAGTCTTGTCCTCTTTTATTGCCAATGTTTCTTTTTTCCAGTGAATAAATATATTTATACCCCCAGTGTTACTCTTAAATAAATTCCCAACTCTGTGTAAAAGATGTACCCCCGATTCTTTGCAGGTTTAATTTCTGTATGTCTTTTGAGTTTCTAGTACCATGATGGGAATGAACCCCATTCCTAAGTCAAAATATGATTAAAGTTCATGAAATTAGTATTGTTTCAGTCTTTGAATGTTAGCCAAAAGTGTTCTTTGTCAGTGTCCTTGTATACTTTTGCCTCTTTGCTTAGGTTTGGTCAGAAACCATGCCTGCCATTCCCTAAGTAAGAATGAATTCAGTTTCCAGAACATCCCTGTATAGCTCTTTTACTCATGTTCCAAATCCTAAAAGAATCTCATATACCTCCAGTTAAGCTGTCAGTTAATTCCAGCCTGTTTGCCCCTATCAGTCATTGGTAACCTTTGTTGAAAACATAGTTCCTTAACAAAAAGCTGCTCATAAACAAATAACTAAAATCCCAGGGCATTACCTGGGCCCTGACCCCTCACTGCAACTCTAGCATGGTAGTGAAATGGTCAGTGGAATAAAGGTAGCAAACCAGTTGTGATTTTTACATAAAACTTTCCCACTAAAATATAAACTCTGTCTGTAAAACAGAATCCCAAATGGACTGGTTCAGATTTCCCAATAACCATCAAAATGTGTAGAAGGCCCATCATTTGACTGTG
The DNA here is from genome assembly GCF_019279795.1 of Protopterus annectens. NCBI lineage: Eukaryota > Metazoa > Chordata > Ceratodontiformes > Protopteridae > Protopterus > Protopterus annectens. Next base: position 192,136,641 of record NC_056730.1, read on the forward strand.
CATCTTTTGCGAAAGTGACTAAGTTAGGGTCATCAGTCCAGACTACTGTTTCTCCCAATTTCTCTGTTAGTTATAGCAGCATTTCTCTCCTTCCATATTGAAACAAGGCTTAGTAGCACGGTATAAAAGTGTACATCTGACCCTCAGCATAGTCTTTTACTAAAACATACCACCATGCTGCATCATCCATGTGGCCTTCAGCCACCAGTCCTGGGCCTTTAGATCTAAGGAAGGCCACTCCTGTTCTCATTGTTTGCATCAGCTAATGATGAGAAATCTTCTTCCTTCAGCTTTTCCTGGTTAGGGGTCGCCACAGCGTATCACCTGTCTACTCATGATTGGTAGTGGAGTTTTACGGTGTCGTGTTGCCAGCCCGGCGCCCAACCTTCCGCGGAAGGCACACACATGCACACACTCACACCTAGGGCCACTTTTGAGTGTCCAATCCACCTACAGCATGTCTTTGGGATGTGGGAGAAAACCGGAGCACCCGGAGGAAACCCACTCGACCACAGGGAGGACATGCAGACTCCGCACAGAAGGCACCCCAGCCAAGGATCGAACTGGAGAACCTCTTGCTGTGAGGCGACAATGCTAACCATGCTAAAAGCCCCAAACTTTTTAATTTCAAATTTCCCCTTCTGTTAAGTTGGTTTAGTGTAACATAATAATATATAACACAGTTCTGAACATAAGTCAAAACACTTTCCCTCATTATTTGATTGCTTTAACCCATTTACACCTAACTTTCATAATCATCTAAGAAAAGGTGACACATTTCTCATAATGAATAACATTTGTGCTCCAATAAATTAAATTGCTTTACCTTTAAAACTGCTTTCATAGACATATTTCAGAACTGCTTTCAGAAACATATTGACCCTCACTCTGCTATACTTAGTTAAACAATCTCACCATTACAGCACAGAAGTTTCAAGTGTACACTTAGTTCATAATACATCTTTTAGATTCATTGGTCTTTGAAGCAACTGCATATCATTCTGCATAATGTCCTGCAAGTCAGAATTGCTAAAGTGTTAACACTGATACAGGAAAGTTAACAATTGTTATAGTACTGTATTAATTAATTAATGTATTTACTTATTTACATTTGTTTATTGGGAAAGTGTAGTTTTCCTTGTGTAGTGATGTATTTCTCAGTCCACAGTCACATGTAAGCATCTGCTAGCTAGATATTGCATACTAACTACTTCTTTGTAGTGTTATGTTGTCTTCTTGTATATATTGACCTATTTGGTACAGTATTGAGACACATTTATACATCTGCCACACAGACTTAGTCTAGGATTCAGAAAGGGCTGCTGCCATTGATAAGCCTAAACATGGTAATTTTTCTGATAGCAGTAGCCCTTTCTGATTCTTAAACAGCCCCACCACAGGGATTCTACATGATCTGTGGAATCAACACAGTTGGCTATTTCTATGGCCTACCACAATGCTAAAGAAGCATTCCGGGGGAGTGGCATATAATAATTAGCCATGTGCTGTTGCCTAGAAATGTGTGTGGTAAGGGATTTATGCAGCTGAGAGATTCAAAAGTCCACATTCACCCATTCTGGTCAATGGAAGTGACTTCTTATCAGGTAAGTATCAAGGAATTTAGTGATGATTGAGTGAGTGGTGAGGGTGGGTGAGTGTGTGTATATGTGTGGCACAGTGTGTGCATGTCTGTAGGGGTACGTGTGGTCTTAAGTGAAAGTCTGTGTGTGTGTGTGTGTGTGTGTGTGTGTGTGTGTGTGTGTGTGTGTGTGTGTGTGTGTGTGTGGTGTGCAATGAGGGGGCAGCTTCAATATCTCTCAGCTCCACCTAGACTAATGAGCAAAGCCTGTAATACTGGGAGGACTAAATACCAGGGACACTTCTAAAATATTAATTTAACTAACATAAAAGTTAATAAAACAACAGATTTTCCAGCAAGAAACTTTAAACAAACTATAAGAAGTAATATCTGGTATTATTAATTGACTGTAATCAACCATGATAAGGGACATGACACAGATAAGAGGTGAAATCATGCACATTCTGTAAAACCAGAGATAGATAAGAGTCATAGGGATGTTTCCCTGAATGTTTCATAAGACAGCATTGGACTAGCTGCCCTTGTGGGCCATCTTATGCCTAGCCAATTATCCCATTGGAGAATCAAACACTGCACCTTGTGTTTGCAAGACAAACACTTTAACCATTAAGCCAAACCCCAATCCCTTGTGACATATGTATTTTGGACCACAAAAAAAAAAAAAACAATATCAAACTATTTCTAGTTTTATACCATTTATACCACACACAAAGCACAAAAATGCTTCAGCCCTGACCACAAATGCAGTACCATATTCCATGCTGAGTGCAGGTAATGCATTAAAGACCAATAGGTATCTACCAATCATGCCCATACTTTGAACCTGGGGCAACTGCCTCTTCCTCCATGTTAGCTAAGCCTCTGCTCACCTTCACTGGGATACAGGAATAAATGGTTCTGGCTGACTGGGAAGGTTTTGTTGTTGCTAAAAGCAATTTCAAAAAATGTACATAGAAAAGAAAAGCAGAAAAAAAGAGAAAAAAATACTCATTGCAACCTGAATGCCTGAAGATTTAGTTAGCTGATCAACACTGTACTGCATGCACAGCTGTCCAACAATATGCAGGAAAAGTTTGCAAAGGCCTGAAATGGATCTAAAGGAACACGTGGGACATTTCAAGTATCCATACTGAGGTTCATAGGCCAAAGTGGAAGTGTCTGGTCCCAAAAGGAATCAGCATTCTGGGAGGAGTAAACTATTTCCTGCTTATTCAAAGGGAGCATCCTGATACAGTCACAGTCATACCACTCAACTGTCCTTTAACTATAAAGACATATATTTGGTATCACTAAGAGAGTTCCAGGTTTTCAAACTATGAATCTGAAATGAGGAAAGGGATTTAGAACACAAATTCATTTTTCACTTCTTCTTCCTACAGAACTGTGTCTCCGCAAAGAATGCACTCTTCTATGAGTTAATAATAACCATAAAGGGTAAGACACTTCATACATAGATATAATTGAATAACTGAATTAACATTTTGAATCATTTAAATACATTCCAGACCACGTAAGTATAATGCATGAACCTGACTACAGCAAAAAGTTTTGTTATGAACTATGATGGAAAGTGGAACCCCAGCCTTAGCCTTCTGAGTCCATCAATTATGGACACTTTCACTGCTAGTACAATTTCATTATTCCAGCAAACAGATCAGACCTCTGCCGGTTTACAGTTCAGTAGGTAATTAGTGTACGTGTTTTGAAATGTCATATGCCAGATTTCGATTCACCTATTCTTAACTGCAATTTTTATCAGCCTGGAAAGAGTTGTTTAATTCCCTATAAAACATGAATAAATCACATTTCTCCATAATATGTTCATAGACGTAATGAAGAAATCAAATAGCAAATCTATAGTAATGAAAAATATGTGTGTATATATGTGTATAATATATCTATAAATATTTCATAAATGTTTATATACACACACACACACACATATATATATATATATATATATATATATATATATATATATATATATATATAGTTTCACTTCATATACCCGAAATGCTGAAATCTCGAATTTCAGCATTTCGAGTTCATGAAGCTGAAACTTTAGAATAGCGAAAGTGCATAAGTGCGAATGCGAATATGTTGAATCTGCGCCTATGCACTTATGCTATGTTACGGGAAGTGTTTGTTTGGGATGTTTGAGTTCAGACTTTCAGGTGAGTGAGTGTATGCGAGCGTTTTTGTAACTTATGTGTGTGTGTGTGTGTGTGTGTGTGTGTGTGTGTGTGTGTGTGTGTGTGTGTGTATGCGTTCACATGAGGGTGTGTGAGTATTTTTTCTCTGTGCGATCTCGGAGTTAGTATATATAAGTAGGGGGGTGTGGGGGTGCAGAGGGGCTTGCCCCCTGCTTTTGTTTAGTGTAGGTGTGTGTATGTGTGGTGTTTTGTTGTGTTTATGTTTTTTGTGGTGTAGGTGTTGTGGTTTGTGTGTGGTGTAGTGTATGCTCTGTGTTCGGGTTTGTGATTTCAGCTTTGTGGGGTTTCGGTGTTGTGATGGTTTTGGCATCATGGACTTGAAATGCTGAAATTCAAGATTTCAGCATTTAGGGTATATGAAGTGAAGCTATATATATATTACTTTTCTTTATCTAGTTAACACAATTTTGTAATGATTATTTCTAACTATATTATCTGTAACTGCATTTTTTTTTGTCTACTGTCTGTATACACCACAAACACAATAATTCTTTCATCGCCTAATAATGAATGCTTTCCTCCCTGGCTGTGCCTGCAAATGGTCAGTTCTGATCATTGTACTGATTGGGTAAACAAATATAAATAAAGTGAAATTTAACCTAATCTAAATTTTCTCCTTCAGCTAGAGTCATTTAAATCTTAAATGTAATAGAAATGTACACATCTCTCACAAATTGCTTTTTTTCTTTATTTCTTCAAATGAATTTGTTTTCCATATTAATATACTATATGGATTTAATAGAACTGGTGAAGTCCCGGCTACTTGAAACCACAGTCTCATAGCCAGATAAAATATCCTGTTGTTCACACAGGCTTCCTTTTGCACTATTATGAGTTTAGGCACGGTGCAGCAGCTATGCAGAGACACATATTTGAGTTTGAGTAAGCTAAGAGTTGCAGCTGTCGGGAATTAGAGGGGTCAAACGTTTCAATTAGGTTTAGGCAGTGATAGGGAAGGGAATTTAGGCTTAGGGATCAGCTGGAGAATTTAGGTATTGGAAAAGGTTGGGGAGTTTAGGGTTAGAGAGATATTGTGAAATTTAGGTTTAGGGATCAAGAGGGATATCTTGCGTTACAGTTTGTGAACAAAGATTATGTTTCAGGTTAGGGACTTGGTGGGAGTTTTATAGTTAGCATTAGGGTAATGTAAGGGCTATGTAGTTTACTTGGGATGGGTTGTGGGAGGACTATGCAATTTACAAGGACCACTCTACTGAGAGTTAGAACTGTTTATAGCAAGTGACAATGAACAGGCAAGCTTCAAGCTAATAGCACATGAGCACTTGTAGTAGACCTGAATCATTATATGCCATGTTATATAACACAGTGTTAGTGCAAACAGTTGCAGTATTCTAGTCAAGTCATTGTTTTATTACCAGTGCTAGCTCCTGTACCCAGAGGGATAAAGCCATGATAGCAGTCCGCATGATTTGAGTTTGAATAGTGGCTCAGGCACCTGCTGAGCTGCCATGGTAGGGAAGGAATGAATTAATCAATGCCTGCTTGCCTCTGCCTGGAGGGAATAGAGGGCATGTACTGGGCAGCTAGGCCACTGCAGAATGCAACCATTGGTGGGACTAGTCAGCATATGAGATCAGCAGTGGGCAGACATAAGGACAAGGATCAGAAATACAAAGTGTGTTTGTAGAGGCAAGGTAGACCCCACATGGCATCCTATTGTATGCCAACATGCTCATCATGGAAGTAATCCAGTACATCCTGGGAGACATGTCAGTAAGCAAAAACACAAACAATGCCAGATGACAGCCTCAAAAATCACCCCTCCAACTTGACCCTCTCCCCAGTGACGAGAAACTAATAGGCCTCATACCAGGATGTGGTTGATGATAGACCATGCAATGAAAGTGTAAAAAAGTTATGTTTAAGTTAATACCTAAAAACGTAATGCTGTGATTTAGTTTTAATAGTTTAAATCACTGGATAGTTTATTGTCATTATGCTTTTGTGCATTGTTTGTATTTTGGAAACTAGCACCCTGTGACTTCATTGAAAATGGCACTTTCTAGTTTAGCCCATCAAGAAATGTACATAGATAAATAAACAACCAAACAATTAAATTAGTGTTAAAACATTTGTTTAAATGACAGTTCTCCAGATGAGTGCGTGCATGGCTTCTTAACTTTTAGCTTACACTCATATGGAGAACTGTCATTTAAACAAATGAGTGCATGCATGGCTTCTTAAATTTTAGCTTTCAATAACTTTTGAGCCTGGATAACTTCTAGAGTCTATTATGCACCTATTTACATATCGTAACTCTTGAGTTCTCTCATAGATCAGATTTACTTAGCTTCAACATCAACATCTGTATACCATATTCATAGTCTAGCATTATCATCTGTTGACTGTAGGCTGCCCCTGATGGGGTCATATTTGCTTGTGTGATTTTGTGTTCTGTACTGAAGTTACATGTGCCTAATGTGATTTTCACAACACTACTCATCTCCTTTTTTTGCCTAGCAGATGGCATAACATGAAATGTAGTCTTGTCCTCTTTTATTGCCAATGTTTCTTTTTTTCCAGTGAATAAATATATTTATACCCCCAGTGTTACTCTTAAATAAATTCCCAACTCTGTGTAAAAGATGTACCCCCTATTCTTTGCAGGTTTAATTTCTGTATGTATTTTGAGTTTCTAGTACCATGATGGGAATGAACCCCATTCCTAAGTCAAAATATGATTAAAGTTCATGAAATTAGTATTGTTTCAGTCTTTGAATGTTAGCCAAAAGTGTTCTTTGTCAGTGTCCTTGTATACTTTTGCCTCTTTGCTTAGGTTTGGTCAGAAACCATGCCTGCCATTCCCTAAGTAAGAATGAATTCAGTTTCCAGAACATCCCTGTATAGCTCTTTTACTCATGTTCCAAATCCTAAAAGAATCTCATATACCTCCAGTTAAGCTGTCAGTTAATTCCAGCCTGTTTGCCCCTATCAGTCATTGGTAACCTTTGTTGAAAACATAGTTCCTTAACAAAAAGCTGCTCATAAACAAATAACTAAAATCCCAGGGCATTACCTGGGCCCTGACCCCTCACTGCAACTCTAGCATGATAGTGAAATGGTCAGTGGGAAAAAGGTGGCAAACCAGTTGCGATTTTTACATAAAACTTTCCCACTAAAATATAAACTCTGTCTGTAAAACAGAATCCCAAATGGACTGGTTCAGATTTCCCAATAACCATCAAAATGTGTAGAAGGCCCATCATTTGTATTAATCCTGCAAAAGCTTACAGGGATCTACATCTTGACTGTGCATCTTTTGCGAAAGTGACTAAGTTAGGGTCATCAGTCCAGACTACTGTTTCTCCCAATTTCTCTGTTAGTTATAGCAGCATTTCTCTCCTTCCACATTGAAACAAGGCTTAGTAGCATGGTATAAAAGTGTACATCTGACCCTCAGCATAGTCTTTTACTAAAACATACCACCCAGCTGCATCATCCATGTGGCCTTCAGCCACCAGTCCTGGGCCTTTAGATCTAAGGAAGGCCACTCCTGTTCTCATTGTTTGCATCAGCTAATGATGAGAAATCTTCTTCCTTCAGCTTTTCCTGGTTAGGGGTCACCACAGCGTATCACCTGTCTACTCATGATTGGCAGTGGAGTTTTACGGTGTCGAGTTGCCAGCCCGGCGCCCAACCTTCCACGGAAGGCACACACATGCACACACTCACACCTAGGGCCACTTTGGAGTGTCCAATCCACCTACAGCATGTCTTTGGGATGTGGGAGAAAACCGGAGCACCCGGAGGAAACCCACTCGACCACAGGGAGGACATGCAGACTCCGCACAGAAGGCACCCCAGCCAAGGATCGAACTGGAGAACCTCTTGCTGTGAGGCGACAATGCTAACCATGCTAAAAGCCCCAAACTTTTTAATTTCAAATTTCCCCTTCTGTTAAGTTGGTTTAGTGTAACATAATAATATATAACACAGTTCTGAACATAAGTCAAAACACTTTCCCTCATTATTTGATTGCTTTAACCCATTTACACCTAACTTTCATAATCATCTAAGAAAAGGTGACACATTTCTCATAATGAATAACATTTGTGCTCCAATAAATTAAATTGCTTTACCTTTAAAACTGCTTTCATAGACATATTTCAGAACTGCTTTCAGAAACATATTGACCCTCACTCTGCTATACTTAGTTAAACAATCTCACCATTACAGCACAGAAGTTTCAAGTGTACACTTAGTTCATAATACATCTTTTAGATTCATTGGTCTTTGAAGCAACTGCATATCATTCTGCATAATGTCCTGCAAGTCAGAATTGCTAAAGTGTTAACACTGATACAGGAAAGTTAACAATTGTTATAGTACTGTATTAATTAATTAATGTATTTACTTATTTACATTTGTTTATTGGGAAAGTGTAGTTTTCCTTGTGTAGTGATGTATTTCTCAGTCCACAGTCACATGTAAGCATCTGCTAGCTAGATATTGCATACTAACTACTTCTTTGTAGTGTTATGTTGTCTTCTTGTATATATTGACCTATTTGGTACAGTATTGAGACACATTTATACATCTGCCACACAGACTTAGTCTAGGATTCAGAAAGGGCTGCTGCCATTGATAAGCCTAAACATGGTAATTTTTCTGATAGCAGTAGCCCTTTCTGATTCTTAAACAGCCCCACCACAGGGATTCTACATGATCTGTGGAATCAACACAGTTGGCTATTTCTATGGCCTACCACAATGCTAAAGAAGCATTCCGGGGGAGTGACATATAATAATTAGCCATGTGCTGTTGCCTAGAAATGTGTGTGGTAAGGGATTTATGCAGCTGAGAGATTCAAAAGTCCACATTCACCCATTCTGGTCAATGGAAGTGACTTCTTATCAGGTAAGTATCAAGGAATTTAGTGATGATTGAGTGAGTGGTGAGGGTGGGTGAGTGTGTGTATATGTGAGGCACAGTGTGTGCATGTCTGTAGGGGTACGTGTGGTCTTAAGTGAAAGTCTGTGTGTGTGTGTGTGTGTGTGTGTGTGTGTGTGTGTGTGTGTGTGTGTGTGTGTGGTGTGCAATGAGGGGGCAGCTTCAATATCTCTCAGCTCCACCTAGACTAATGAGCAAAGCCTGTAATACTGGAAGGAGGACTAAATACCAGGGACACTTTTAAAATATTAATTTAACTAACATAAAAGTTAATAAAACAACAGATTTTCCAGCAAGAAACTTTAAACAAACTATAAGAAGTAATATCTGGTATTATTAATTGACTGTAATCAACCATGATAAGGGACATGACACAGATAAGAGGTGAAATCATGCACATTCTGTAAAACCAGAGATAGATAAGAGTCATAGGGATGTTTCCCTGAATGTTTCATAAGACAGCATTGGACTAGCTGCCCTTGTGGGCCATCTTATGCCTAGCCAATTATCCCATTGGAGAATCAAACACTGCACCTTGTGTTTGCAAGACAAACACTTTAACCATTAAGCCAAACCCCAATCCCTTGTGACATATGTATTTTGGACCACAAAAAAAAAAATTAAAAAAAAAAAAAAACAATATCAAACTATTTCTAGTTTTATACCATTTATACCACACACAAAGCACAAAAATGCTTCAGCCCTGACCACAAATGCAGTACCATATTCCATGCTGAGTGCAGGTAATGCATTAAAGACCAATAGGTATCTACCAATCATGCCCATACTTTGAACCTGGGGCAACTGCCTCTTCCTCCATGTTAGCTAAGCCTCTGCTCACCTTCACTGGGATACAGGAATAAATGGTTCTGGCTGACTGGGAAGGTTTTGTTGTTGCTAAAAGCAATTTCAAAAAATGTACATAGAAAAGAAAAGCAGAAAAAAAGAGAAAAAATACTCATTGCAACCTGAATGCCTGAAGATTTAGTTAGCTGATCAACACTGTACTGCATGCACAGCTGTCCAACAATATGCAGGGAAAGTTTGCAAAGGCCTGTAATGGATCTAAAGGAACACGTGGGACATTTCAAGTATCCATACTGAGGTTCATAGGCCAAAGTGGAAGTGTCTGGTCCCAAAAGGAATCAGCATTCTGGGAGGAGTAAACTATTTCCTGTTTATTCAAAGGGAGCATCCTGATACAGTCACAGTCATACCACTCAACTGTCCTTTAACTATAAAGACATATATTTGGTATCACTAAGAGAGTTCCAGGTTTTCAAACTATGAATCATTTTGATCTCTTATACTTTTTTATTCCTCTCTCTTTCTGTAACTATAGCGCATGGAGCAAGAAAGCTCCATGCACCATAAAAAATTCTGATCATATCTCTTCAGTTATACCTAAGTTGTATGCTCTCTAAATGGATCTGAAGTTTGTGTCACTCTGATCTCAAAGTCAATTTCCTGGAATATGTTTCTTAAACATGTAACAATTTGGGTATAAGAGATCAGATAATAATCCTTCATATTGTAATTTAAATCAGGTACAGTATTCTCTCAGAGTAGTCTTGTCATCTCAGTTAGAAGTCAACAGATAATTCTAGCTAAAAATTATTTTGCTTAGTAATTTATTTTCCATCTGGTCAGCTACTATAGCCTTGTACAATTGCATATATTGCACTTGTTTGGTTTTCTAAGTGTTTTATATAAATATCTGAGGTTACCTTTCTTTTTGCCATTGTCCAGCTATACAAAAAGTACTGTCATTTTTTTTCTAATAGTGGCTTTGGAATACATATCTTTGTTAGAGGATCAAGTTCAGACCAAACTGCCATTTCTTTATTAGGTTGAGGTTTCAGACAAGAACCTCTTGAAGGCCCTCATCCTAAGAAAAGTTAGATGAAACTCAGAAACCATTCAGTGGCCGGTCCATGCCATATTGTCAGCACTGTGGATTTATCACAAAATATTTACATTTTTAATTGCTGAGTATCTGAGCATGATTAGCCTAGCCTGAGGTAGAAAGTGAGTGATTATTTCCTTTGTCATGGCACACTGGCTTCTGGAACTCAGGAGAAATAGTGCTATAGCAGCCATATAACTGTGAAGTAACCAAGATGTCCAGATCAGAAATGAAGTGGTGGGACTAGCAATGGCTTAAGGCAACACTCATAGAAGAGTGCATTCTTTGCGGAGACACAGTTCTGTAGGAAGAAGAAGTGAAAAATGAATTTGTGTTCTAAATCCCTTTCCTCATTTCAGACAACTGCAAGATGATACTCCACGTCTGCAATATATTGATAAAAGCATACCTCTCAACATCTTAAAACAAAGGCCCAAAAATAGGGACAGATTTTAAATATTGCTCTTAAAAGCTTAGAAAGTTGCTACTCAGAGGCGATCTCTGCTTAACATACAAGGCCATGTCAAACCCAGAGCTGTTGGACATGCTACACTTAAAGAAATCCCAATCCCTCAGAGCTACACGCTCCAGGGATCTAAACCTTGTCATCACAATAAACAAAACATGTTGGAGGGATAGGTTCCTGACCCAGAGACTCCCCAGACTCTGGAATAGATTGCCCATACATGTCAAGCAGAGTGCCTCTTTGGACCTCTTCAAGAGGAACCTTGACGATTGGATGGGAGAAAGGAAATTCACCCCAGGGATCACGTCACTCGCCCTGCTAGACAGGGGTCCAGGAAAGTAAATAATGTGGGAAGAAATAGCCAGGGAATTGTTATGGCTAGGCTTGTATAGGCCCTAGGGCTGATAGCCTAGTACCAACCTATGAACCTATGAACCTATGGATAACAGGTTTTGTGTTAGTGGGCCTTTCCTGTAGGATATGAAGTCTGAAACTCAAATCTAGCTTATTATTTAGTGACTTCAATCCTCTGTCGTTTGCCAGAAAACCACAAATTTTATGAATAACAGACCAAAAATATGAGGCAAAAATCTGGACATTCTGCAAAAATCTGGACAGTTGAGAGGTAAGAAGATATTGCCATCGTCTTAGTTCCTAAGAGTTGCATGATTTATAATTAAAGTCATGTATATACATAAATGATTATTTCAAGATTGTTTCAGACACTTGTTTTTGTGAAACACCTGTGATCTGCTAACTGCTTTAAAGATGGAGAAGCCACAGAGAATTTTTTAAAATACAATTTATTTATATTTTTTTCACTAAAACTTTAGCTCTTGAATACAAGTACAATCAGCCAATAGAAATGGTTAGGTTACAGGGACCGAGTGCATATATATTAGGTACATTATGAAGCACCTGGTAATGTGGCATTTCACATTTTGCTAATCTGTATTTTAAAATCCCTCACTCAGACTGCCCTCTCTCAGCAAATCATTTATCAGATTAGAACCCTCATTTATGGATGACACGCCTGTTGTTTCTGCTACAACTTCCTTTGTATTGCCTAGTGTTCTCCTTTGTTGCCTTTTAAAGGAGCTCCATAAATAGTTTCTTTTCTTGCATTGCAAACTGAAAAAAATGTGAACCGTGATCAACCTTCAGTCACACTGGGATTCATTCACCTACATGTAACCTTGCATTTCTGTTTTACATCCCTCTCATATTCATTTGTCTTGGCAAAGACACTCTTAGCTAAAAATAAAAAAAAAAAAAACAATACACAGGAGATGAGCTGTCACTTCACAAAATAATATTCTGTTTAGCAAACATTGTGGAGTATCTACCTAAAGGAGAAAGATCGAAAATCTTTGAAAAAAGAAAGAACTTAATATTTTCTCAGAGAAATTTTTCATACTTTAAATCTAAAAGTTCTATTCTTGTAATAATAATATGGAATAAACTATTTAGGCCAATTTGAAATATGTAGTTCTTGCATAACTATACAATAGTATCTGTGTTTGCATTATGAGGAATTTGTTTTAACAGTGAAAGTGAAACTTTATACTAATAAAGTTAGAAGTGCACTCCTAAAATGCATAATTTGTCAAAATCATAGATGAGTGTAAATGTGAATAAAACAATACAGTAGAGAGTCGATTATCTGAAACGTCAATTATCTGAACACAGTCTTCCAAAGTTTTTGGGAAGGGAAAATCATAAAGTCTGAATATGTAAACGTTATGCGTATTCGCTTGTGCATTTTCTTTGAGCTTGTAGCCTGCTCATGTGTGAAAAATATTCTTTACTCTCCACTTGACTTGCTGAATGGTTGAAAAGTGTATTCCCTGAGTGCAGAAAAAACAAGATTTTAGAAGTTTTTTATCTGGTTCAGTTATATGTCTGACTATCCGACAGTTTGATTATCCGAACTACCCTAGGTCATAATTAGTTCAGATAATCGACTCTCTACTGTATATGTTCCTGCTGTCTGCAAATCAAGAAAATTTAGTCAGTGTATACAATGTTCTGTTTACTTAGCAGGGCCGAGAATAAGAACTGTTTCTTAGTTTTAAAAACAAAGTAATAATCTCTCTTAAACTGTATGCCATAAGCTTGTCAAGTGAATGATAAATAAACTAAGAAAGTGCAAGAGTGTGTTTTATCTATATCTGAACAGGCATCTAGAAGAATTCCATCCCTCAAGATTTTCTGCTTATTGTTTTTCTTATTATTTGTCTGAGTGTGTGCGTGTGCGTGTGTGTGTGTGCGTGCGTGCGTGTGTGTGTGTGTGTGTGTGTGTGTGTGTGTGTGTGTGTGTGTGCGCGCGTGTGTCTGTGTGTGAGCATCTGTTTGTATGCAATGGATGCTTTCTATACAAAGTTATATTTTTTCTACTCAATATAAAGGCTGCCTTGCTAAATAACTCACATATTTCAGAGGATGATTAAACACACTAATAAAGTTTAAATGCTTGCAGTAGAAAATGATGCATATCAGGTACAAATAGAATTTCACCACATAACAACATTCAGAGATGACCAGATGAGGAACTGACTCACCACCCAAAAGTGAAATGAATACATTTCACTAAAATCTTTCCATCCAAATTTGAAGGGAGTCCAGCATATAACTGTTCTGGGCTATAGGTTGCAAAATGTCAGCAGAAATGATATAGGTAAAATGAGAAAAGCTAGGAAAATTCTGATTTTAATTTTAAGTTAGTTTCAAGTTTCTGTAAAGCTGCCATAAAATATATTCATATGCACATTTTCTGTTCTGGTTATTCAACATATGTAGTGTATATATAATTCAACACTTAGCACAGGTGAATTCAGAATATATTTACAAATGCCTATTATTTTTTTAACCTGCACTGAAGCCAAACATGAGCTATAACCCCCACCCCCAGTACTAGAAATGATGTGTAGTCCCAAGACATTGCATTGGTACCGCCATCACTGTCTTATTTCACTAATAAATGCTGCGGTGGTGGTGCTGCGGTAGCGTTGTCGCCTCACAGTAAGACGTTGTCCTGTTCGATTCTCAGCGAAAGTGTCCTCTGTGTGGAGACATGCATGAATGGGCGTAGCTTCATTGAAGGTTGTGTGTCAGGCCTGGCAAGTCGATACGTAAAAATCTACTGCCAATCATTAGCGGGCCGGAGTTCCACTGTGGTGACCCCTAACCGGGAAAAGCTGAAAGATACAACAACAGCAAGATGCCTGCATGCCATTAACTTTAAGTACATAATCTACTAATTGTCATTGACAGTGACATGACTTCAGAGTCTCTTTGGTTTGTCAGCTTATGAATATAACATCACAAGAAGTTACAGGGAAAATAATAAAAAGCATCATATCTTGTCGCACATGCTACTGAATTTGAGTCTATTCTACTTTTATGCTTTATTTGCTGTATTTAGTGTATTTCTCAGCTGTCTTGTGCTCTCCGCCCCTGCTATTTTGCTGTGACATATTATGGTGTAACACAGGTTCCATCATACTGTTTCCCACCTTCAAGATCAAGGTTCTTCTCAGCATACAACAGGAGTATGGTATCTTTTCTTTCTGCTGTCAGCTCTGAAGTCCCACTCATGTACAGGTGACGCTTAAGATTACAGGTTCATAGGTTCATAGGTTTATACTAGGCTATCTGCCCTAAGGCATTTATAAGCCTAGCCCAGAGTTTTGTGGCTTACACCACCCCTTATGTTAAAAAATACTGCGACCATTAGTTTGTTGTGCCTCTATCCAGCAGTGACACAGAGATGATTCCCGGGGTAAACCTGTGATCTCCCATCCACCGGTCAAGATTTCTCTTGAACAGAGCCAGCGAGGTGCTCTGCCTCACATGGACCGGGATTTTATTCCACAGCATTGGGAGTCTCTGGGTGACAAATCTATCCCTCCAGCATGTCCTATTTATATCCATGTTAAGGTTTAAGTCGCTTGCTCTAGTGGATCTGGTAGATTTGGATTTTTTGAGGTGTAGCATGTCCATTAATTCCGGGTTGGACATGGCCTTGTATGTCAGGCACAGGTCACCTCTGAGCAGATGGTATGCGACTGAATAGAGCTGGAGTTTCTTCAGTCTGGCAGCATATGACAGATTTTGGAGTCCCTTTATCCTTTTGGTGAGGAACTTTTGGGTCTCTCCAATTGCTGCAGGTGTCGGGTGAGATACATCCCGAATGGGGCATTGTACTCAATCATTGGTCTGATAAGTGAAGAGTACAGGGGAACAATGACCTCACTTGATCTGGATGTGAATCCCTTCATGATCAGGTGGGCAATGTAGTAGGTCTTTCTAACCACTTTAGCAATGTGAGTGTCAAAAGAAAGGCCACTGTCAACCTGGGTCCCTAGGTCCCTGATAACCTTTTCTGTGCTTAGTGGATTGCCACCTATATGGTAGCTTGGGGTTACCTTGTTTTTCCCGAAGGGTATGACTATACATTTTTTTGGCATTTAACTTCAGGCCATGGCTCTGGCACCAGCTATCAGTTTCCGTGAGACCCCTCTGAAGTATATCTGTGTCCGATGTACTTTTCACTATGGCGCCCAGTTTGCAGTCATCTGCAAACTTTGTCAGCCATAGTCCTCCTATGTTTGCCTGTACTTCTGAGAAGTAGATGCCGAACAACAGGGGGTCTAGGACTGAGCCCTGTGGGACACCACTTGTGACCGGCTTGGAGTCTGACATGGCGCCAGCAACTCTAACCCTGTGGGTTCTGTCCTTTAGCCAGTTTGCAACCCATCTTGTGACATATGGGTTTACATTTAAGCTGGTAAGTTTCTCTATAATACCAGAGTGGGGTATTGTGTCGAAAGCTTTTGCAAGGTCAAGGTAGGCTGTATGGACTGCCTTTCCCTCATCAATGGCCTTGGTGACTGTTTCGAAGAAGTCGACCAAGTTCAAAAGGCATGATCTGCCCTTGACAAAGCCAAACTGGGTCGGGTCCAATGTCTGCAAGTCCCCTATGTCTTTGTTTATGAGTTCCATTATGATCCTCTCCATAGCTTTGCAGACCAGGCTTGTTAAGCTTATGGGGCGGTAATTACCAGGATCCATAGAGGAACCGCCTTTGTGGAGTGGGACCACAGTTGCCGTACGCCACTCCTTGGGCACGTATCCTGTGGTAAGGCTAAGATTAAACAGCTGCCTTATGTGAGGGTTTAGTTCCTCATTGAGTTTGTGTAGCACACAGCCGGGGACACCATCCGGTCCCATTGATGCTGTGTTTTTAGCTTTAGAGAGAGCAGCTTTCACCTGCGCATTTGAGATATCTGGGAGGCTACACTTTGCTGGGATAGTTATCTCTCCTTTTGGGGGGGGGAGGGGGGTGAAATTTGCACTGAACCTGTCTGCCAGTATGTTGGCAATGTCTGTGGGTTCAGTGATTTTTGTATCATTTTGGACTAATTCTGAGCATATCTGGGAGTTTCCACCCAGGTTTCTAACATAGCTGAAGAAGGCCTTATGATTGTCTTTTGAATCTATGGCAATTTTTCTCTCAAAGTTGGCCTTGGATGATTTTATGAGTGCTCGTATTTTTTTACTAATAATGATCAAGGGTGTCTTCTCTTTTATGGATTTTGCTCTATCATGTAACAGCTTTCTCCTCTTATTGTAAAGTTTGTTTATGGCTGGGGTCCACCAGACTGGATGTTTGCCCTTGGTGGAAAGAGTCTTGGTTTTATTAGGGATTGCCTGATCCATGCAGTCCTGGAGGTGTTTGTAGAAGGCATTTGTAAGGGCTTCCGCAGCTTGGGTTGTGGTTTCCACTGGCTCGGGAGCCTTGAAGGATACCACACCAGTCTTGAGTAGTGTGAAGTTTGCTTTAGAGAAGTTCTTCACTGTGGTCTTTTTGTTTGGGGTGGGGCGGATGTGGATTTCCAGTGAGATTAGTTTGTGATCTGATCTCACCAATGAAGGATATACTTCCGGTGTGGAGCATTTTGTCCCCATGTTTGTGATGATGAGATCTAGTATATTTTCTCCTCTTGTGGGAATGGTGACTAGTTGTTCCATGGCATTTGAATTTATGAACTCCAGGAACCTTTGGGCTAGAAAGTTGGGGCTTGAGTAATGTTCCCAGTCTATATTCGGGTAGTTGAAGTCACCCAATATAATGGTGTTTGGAGATACATTTATACCCTCCAGTGTCTTCAGGAAGGCTGTGTGGGGTTCCTGAGTTTGAGAGGGTGGCCTGTAGCATGCTACAAATTGTAGAGCAGTTTTGCCTATGGTTAATTGCACCTGGATGGTTTCCGATGCTTCGTGCGTTGCCACCAACCTGGAGGTGTGGGTATCCTTGATGAATATGGATACACCCCCTCCTTTTGTGGTGTGGTCTGGGTTTTGGGGCCGGAACACATGATATGAGGTAAAACCTGATAGTGCCGGGGTGCTCTCAGGAGCCTTGAATCAGGTTTCAGTCACAGCACAGGCATCGATGTTCTCCATACTGAGAAGGGTCTCGAGTGCATGCATTTTGAGATTTAGACTTTTGGCATTGAGCAGCATTACCCTTAGTTTCTTCCCATTTTTGTTTTCTAGTGTGGTAGGTTTAGAATTTGAGCCTTGCCTAAAAAAGGCACTATGGGGGTGGCAAGAGCCTTAGCCAATATCCGGAATCCCAGGGGTGACAGGTGCAAGCCGTCCCTTGCGAAGCAGCGTGGCTTGTCAAGCATGTCATCCCAGGCAGACAGACACGGGATCCCCTTTGAATGACACCAGAAATTAAGCCAATTGTTAAAGCTGATCATCTTGTCTCTATGTTGTGGCATCATTCTTGGTGAAGGAAGGATACTGCTCAGGGTCAGGGTCATACCTGCATGGGCTACATAATCAGAGAGCTCCTCAATGTCTCTTTTCATGTAGTCCAGGGAGGTATGTCTCAGGTCGTTCACACCAGCATGGACAATGACTGTGTCATATTTGTACTTGCTGTGGAGTGACAGTACCTGTATAAGCCCATGGTGACTTTATGTTATTTGTTTGCCCCTATTCTTTCCCAATGTGTTTCCAATTTGTCTTATATTTTATAACTTGCTGCTGCAGAAAATAAATAATCAGTTGTGATTCACCCTCTGTTTCAGAAGAAAAAAGTAATCTTGGTGTACGGTCTGCTAAATCTTGTCTAAAAATGATAATAATCAGTCATTCAAACATCTTTCTTGAAATCACTGTGAACATAAAAACCTATTAAAGTATAAAGCATCTAGTCCATGATGATTTAACAATGGATATAATCCAGTATATTACATGCAAATTAATATACATTATTTGCATGCGAAATAACAGTATTTTTGTTTTAAATGCAACGAGTACCAGCCCATTATTGAATTTAATGATTTCTATTTGGTAATATCCAGAAAACATAATTACCCAGTCAGCTATCTACCCTGCTACAAAAAAAATTTAATCTTCAAAGGAATACACATGATAAGATATTAGCATGCTATTTGTAATAGCTTTGGACATTTCTAAATAAATGGGAATATTATTAACAGAATCACGCACATTAAAAGTCATACTTAATATGAATTGTTCTTATAGAATATCTGTCATTGCATTCACAATTGGAAAGTAAAGTATATAAATTCTCAAATTCATTTTATATAGCTCCACTGTGGTGAACTTCCTTAAAAAGTGAGTGTAGTTTTAGGATAATAAAAGACACAGTCAAAATGTGATCACAGATCATTCAAGACCTTCCAAACCGGATGAACATAAGTAAACGCTCAGCTAGTAAAAGAATCATTTAAATATATACTAAGCAAATATATATTTATTTTTAATACATCATAAAAAATGTAGGACTAGGAATATTGAGAATACAATCTTCAGAGCAGAGTACCTTTCATAACACAAGAAAAGGATTGTTGTCTGTAATGGCACAGAATTATTCACTGTTTATAAAAAGAGTAAAGTCATCTATTTATTTGTTTATATATGTCTTTATTTATTGTCTTTTGTTTATCAGGAAAGTTCTACTGGGTACAAGTCTCATTTTCATTGGATGTTTGTGA
Source organism: Protopterus annectens (assembly GCF_019279795.1). Taxonomy (NCBI): domain Eukaryota; kingdom Metazoa; phylum Chordata; order Ceratodontiformes; family Protopteridae; genus Protopterus; species Protopterus annectens. The sequence continues at coordinate 192,155,773 of NC_056730.1, forward strand.
AGAAAACCTCCACATAAAATACATATTTACAATGAGCAACAATAAAAATTAAACATATTAAGCATTACTTTGTAGGCAGTATTGAAACAGACAGTAAAGGCATTTATCATATACTTTACAAGTTATATTATTTTACCTAAGTGAAAGATGTGTTAACATGTAATAGTTGGTGATACAAGTACAATGATAATGCACATAGATTCAGTTTATGTATATTGACATTAATGATGTAGGGTGCCATTAGAGCAGGAAACTTAGCAATATAGCTTGAGTAAAGTGAGTCACCTGTACTGTTATGAGACTTGGTCCTGGTCAGGAGATGTTTGTTCTGTGAGCAGAGATTCCTAGGAGGGAAGTAATGTTTAAGTATGCTTTGTAGTGATGGACAGTTGTCAGATTTGTGTATTATTTTGTAGGCACTAAGCAGTAGGGAGTAGGTCAGATAATTAGGTAGTTCAAGCCAATGTAGGTGCTTCAGTGCTCGGCAGGGATCTATATTAAATCAACGAATGCTTAAAAAAGCGAACACTGATTTATCGACCCTATGTAAGAAAGCTTACAATCCTGAGCACTCGGAACAGCGATTTTTTTCCCCAGGGAATAAAATCGCTGTTCCACAAAAAAATAAAAACTTCACTTCACCCCCCACAATCCCCTACTTAAATATACCAATTCCAAGATCGCTGTACAGTGACGAAAGCGGCAAAGTAATGGAGGCAGCCAAGACATTTCTTTCCCAGGGAAAGAAATCGCTTATATGCCATTTTGCTATTTTGCTGTTTCATGCTTTCAAGTTTGATCAATATGCATTCGAAGGATTACATCTTTGATTGTATAATAGGAACCCTTCGGCAGTGGTGTGAACAGCTCAGTAAGTTGTATGCAAACTTAGCTATTTTACTGCAGCAAACCTCTAGTTTATTTTTTAAGGTAGAGTGAAGACTAGTCAGGATGGGTGATGCATAGAGAAGTGAAGGGAGAAGATAAAAATGTCGCTAAAGAATTCTTTAGTCAATGAGAAGCAGTTTGTTTCTGTAGAGGAGGCTTAACTTTTGGTGAGCTTTCTTCATGGCTTGAATGCTATGATCATATTTTAAGTTATCATTCTATTAAGATACCAGGAAACTTTGTGCTGAAAACTGTTTCAGTTGAGGTATAATTTGATGATGTAATGTTGAAGGATTGTTTTTGTGATGACAGAGATTTGGGTAAAAACAGCATTATTTTTATTTTTTTTAGCATTTAAAAGTAGTTGGTAATTATCTACCTAGGCCTCAACTGAGGAAAACTAGGATCATATTGTAGAGCAGCGGTAGACTTAATGCAGAGCATATGAGTGTGGCATCGCCTGTGTATTTTTACTATGGAGACATCTTTGGTAGTTTTCCGAAGATTATCAGTGAAATGTGTTGAACAGTAAATAGCCGAGACTAGATCCCTGAAGTACACGGACAGAGAGAGACAGAAAAGGGTAGAGATCTCATTTCCATTTTACAAGCTGGAGTCTGTTGGTGAGATAGATGTAGAGCCAGCTAAGAGATGAATGGGAGAGTCCTAGGGAGGATAGTTCACGGATCGGTCATTGGCATGTGAGCGTGTCAAATGCTTTTGACATTTCAAAGAAGACGGAAGATACTAGGTTGCTGGTGTTTCTATTAGAGTTTATGATTTTGGTAAAACTGAGCAGAGCAGTAATGGTGCTGTGGTGAGGTCAGAAATCATTTTGAGTGTTGGAGAGGAGATTATTATTGTGAAGATAAGAAAGGAGTTGGGAATGAATGCATTCTTTTAATGGAGAGGGCCGGTAGAATGGCTATAGGTTGGTAACTGGAGAGGTTGGTGGATGTTCTCCCATTATGTAGAGGTATGATGTGGGATTTTTCCAGATGACAAGGACATAGCTTTCTGTAACTGATTTGTTTGTGAGTATAGATGCAGGGTATAGTATAGTATCTTCAGTGATTCTGATATACTCTGGTGGCAGGTTGACAGCAGCTGGTGTGGATGTTTTTAGTTTTTTTAGTTTTCAGAGGTTATTATTTCATTTGATTAGATACTCATAGGGAGAAAGGATTTGGGTGGTGATTAGTACTGTTTGGGATAGTGAGGCTGGTAGGTGATTTGTTGTTAAGTAGAGAGAGGACAAAGTGTATGAAATATTCATTGAATTACAAAGCTATAGGGACTGAGTTGTTGGTGGTAGTTGGTGAAGGAGTCATAGTTTGGCCTGGGTGTAATTTAGTTTTGAAAGGTTATTAAGCTGTCTAAAATATTGTTATTTTTGTGGTGTTTTGTCAGTAGACCAAGCTTTCCAAGCGTTATCTCTGTTTAGCATAATTTGCTTTGTTTCTCTTGTGAGCCACTAGGTGTGGCTGGATTTAATTCATTTTAATCTGATTGGAGCTAGTTCATTTAGTATGTTAAGGAGTGTTTTGTTGAAGATAGTTATGGCATCATCTAGAGGAAAGTATTTTAGAATATCCCAGCTGTAGTAGTTGAGGTAGCTAATGAAGGTGTCATTACTGAAGGTGGAGAGTGTACACACATAGCTTATGTGTTTATGTGCGTGATTAAATTGTCTCAAGTCAAAGTTGGTAGATGACCACTGAAGGTGTCAGGTAGTCAGCAAAGAATGACATTTTGTTAGGGGTGGTGGTGAGGATCCAGTCTAATGTAGACTCCCTGTTACTAAATTTGTCTACTTTGAGTAGCAGGGATGATAATTTGGATAAAACCAAAGAGACTTTGGCTTTGGAGGTTGGCATAATGGTTAACGTGTTTACCATGCAAACACACAGTGCAGAGTTTGATTCTCACATGGGGTAATTGGCTAGGGTTAAAATGGCCTGCAAGAGCAGTTATCCTAGTACTAATCTATGAACCTATGACTGATGGAGAGTCAGAGTTGATAGAGTCACCTATGATGATGGTTTCCTTGTTGATATTATGAGAAATCCAATACAAGATTTCTTTTAGTAATGGGATGCTGTTTCCAGGAGGGATATTCATGGCAGAGATGCATATGCCTTTGTGTTTGCTGATTTGCAGAAAGAATTATTTCAGCATTAAGAAAATTGAGGTGGGTGAAGGGGGGTAGGAAGTGATTTCAATGTGGTTTTTGTATATCACAGCTATCCCACCAGCTTTCTTATTCTGTCTGTCTGTCATTTCTAATGATGTTGACTAGGAGAAGAATTTACTTGTCTTTAGTATCTGGTTTTAGCCATGTTTCTGTGGCTATTAGAATGTCGGGTATGTGAGATTATATAGTCATGTAACTGTGTTAGTTTATTGTAGATCCTCCTAAGATTTAAGTTAACTAAAAGTAGACTATTACTTTGGTTAACTGGAAAGTGAGTACTATGGGTAGCTGAGGAAGTAGATTTGTAAGTCTGTTGAGTAAGTCCAGGATTAGGATGTATATCACCATCAACAGCAAACTTGGATGAGAGGTATGCGTAATGAAATAATTATTTCTTTTTAGTTTTCACCTTTAAATTATCGATTAAGTGGTGCAGCAGTTAATGTTGTCACCTATCAGCAACAGATTCTAGGGTTTGAGTCTCGGCTGGAGTGCCTTCTGCGTGGAGTCTGCATATGCTCCCTGCACTCATGTGGGTTTCCTCTGGGTACTCCAGTTTTGTCCCACATTCTAAAGACATGCATATGGCGCATTTCTCCCCAGGTGTCTGCTGAAAATAAGCTGTGTCCTAGTTGGACTTTCCCAATCAACAAATGTTAAATTACGAAATAAAATCTATGTGTAGTGTGGGTTATTCTTTGGTGTATTTGCAGTTAAAGAAAGTATTGGATGTGATAGAGTATTGGCTGGGTACTATAGCAGAGTAAGAGGTAGGTGATTTAGAAATCTGGTGTAGTGTTCTGTGGATTATAGTGATTTGGGGTAACAATGGGGTGTAATAAGATGTGTCATGAACAAGAGAGTAGATAGTAGAAGTAGAGATAGTAAGTGAAAGGATAACATAATATAGTTATAGTAGAGAAAAGTAGGACTGAAGAATTTAAAAATAAGTAATCGGTAGAATAAATTAAGGTATTGCTGTTTAAATTGGGGTGGGGGTATAGAATAGTAGGGAGTGGAGAAAAAGTAGATTGAGGGGGGCATGACCAGAAGAAAGGTCATGCGATGTAATATAGCTATGTATTAAAGGGAAGGGCCAATACAGTGAATGTAATACGTATGACTGGTTGTAGGTATGGAGTGGGTGGGCTTAGGGAAGTATAAATGTAGTTGTAGTAGGGGTGAGTGAGAATTGGGGGTAGGGTATGGAAGAAAAGTGAACTTAAGCTAAGCAAGGGCAAAACAGAGTGTGTTCCAGTCCAGTAGGGCCAGTGCATGGCCAAAAAACATCAATATAGTTGGTACTGCTAGAGTATGCAAGCAAGTAACAAAGGGCGCTTACTAGTGTGAATGCAAAAATAAATGTTAGACCATGTAATATTCAGAGTAGTAGATTAAAAACAATAAAGGTAGAAAGACATAATAGTAATACAGCAAATATTATCAGTGAAACTTCTGGGCATGGGAACAGGAAAAACAAAGCAACATAAAACTGCCTATATAGGCAAAGGGGGAGATTCACAAAAGCAGTAGCTGGAAAGAGCAATTAAAGTGCAGTAGTGACAGCAAGAGTAGGGTGTAGCTATTAATTAGAGAGAAAAGTGGAGGGGGAACATTAAGAGGAAGTGGAGTCTGTTTTTTTTGTTCTACTTCTGAAAAACAGCCAAAAAGCAGACCACTAAGTATTGGACAAGCAGATAAGTGACATTAAATTTAGTACCATTTTGAAGAGAGCATGATTAGGATAACAAAACGAACAATTTATTTCCCCGTACATTGAGTAAAAAAAAAAAAAACAAGTCTGTAAGCTTTTTCAGGGCTGGATGCTGTCTGTATTTACTCTGCTGCAGTCTTTTGGGGGAGAGGGGTTCTGTCCATGACTATCAGGAATATAACAAAATTCTATAGCTAACTGTTGAAGAAAGACATATAAAAATAATGGAGGAAAATAGGAAGATATTAGTGCCAAGAAGACATTGTACATAAGTAGAGTGAGAGCTAAAGCAAGAGATAGCATTAATAAGGATAATTGAAATTAGAGTTATAGTACACTGATAAGGCGGAAAAGAGGTTAAAATCAAGAGATGGAGGCACAAGAAAAAGGATGTACAGGGTATTTTCTGCATGTTTTGGGGTTAGATATGCAACAGGTGACTTCCAACAAAGTGAGCTATAGGAGTAGGGCAGCACTACTAGCCCAAGCAGGTATTTACAGAAATAAAAATATGCAGAGAAGCATAGAAGCAGAGTCCAAAACATGTATACACAGAACAGTAAACAATGCAGTAATTCACAGAAAGGAAAGACTTCATATAACAAATGTTAAAGCAGTTTAACAATGCAATCAAGTAACAAGTGTGTCATCTCATAAATACCAGCCCTACTTAGATTTAGGCAACAATGTGATATCAGTATAAGATCCTAAGTAAGACAGCAATGTTATACAGTACAAAGATAAACTGCAAGGGGTACAGATATTGCAAAACTTATTGATGGGAGCAGATAACAAAAACAGTACATAATGTCAAAAATCTCAAAAAGCAAGTAGCAGGCAGCAAATACGTGGAGCCTAGACTTAAGTCAATAGTTTGATTTTACAGCTGGTGAAATGAACAGATGTTGCCAATCAAGTACAGTTGAAAAATTATATTCAGCAGAAAATATCAAGTCTAGCATTTTAAAGCATAAAATATTTAATCATATTCAAGAAGTTAAACAGCTTATATTTAGCTCAAAGTACAAGTTGTTCATTAGTTATCAATGAAACTTCAGGGCATGGACAATTGGAAAAAGCAAAGTAGCAGAGAAGTGCCAGTACATGCAGAGGAGATTCTCAAAAGTAGTAGCTGAGGAAAGTGCAGGAGGCCAGCAATAGTGGGGTATAACTCATCAATTACAGAGGGAAGGAGAAGGGGAAATAAGGGGCAGTGAGGCTATTGTTGATTCTAGTTCTGAAAAAAAAAAGCAGACCACCAAGCTCTGGCCAAGTAGAGAAGAGGCATTAAACTTTTTGGACAGAACATGATCAGTATAACAGAATGAACATTTAATTTCCCCTTACACTGAGTAAAAAGACAGTTCTGTAAACTTTTGCAGGGTTGGATTTTGTATTTATTCTGTGGCAGTCTTTGAGGAGGTGACTATCTGGCTAATACAAGTGTCTGAGTATAGATTGTTGGGGGCTATCTCTCCTAACAAGTTAAAGGGAGATCATCTACTTAGCAATTATAATACACATCATTAAAAGGCATTATCAATATTTATTTTATAGTCATAAAACATAATCTGCAACAGAATCATTGGAACAACTCTTAGATTATCAGATATGAATAACTTCTAACAAAATTCTGAAGCATCCAACAGTTGTCAAAGACTCACATTTTTAACTCCATGCAGGAATATCAGAGGGACATTTCAGCCATGTTATGGTTGATTTGCCTCTAAAATTACTTGGTTTCAGCATTAACAGGTATACTCATATAGCTAGATAACTATTATATCAGGCATTGCCTAAAGATGTTGATTTAGTGAAAGGGACAGCTCCTGCTTATCAAGTGCAAATGTCAGCTGAATATTATCTCTGTGTCTGAAAATGCACACTATGCTGTCCTGTAACCTTTCCCTACTCCTTAACACTAATCACCTTGAAAACATTTTCTGGGTACTTAACTCCGCTGAAATCTTACAACTGATCAGTGGTAGCATCAGAAAGAAATTAAGATTGTATTTTGTGTGCTGGCAATTGACACTGACAAACCTGCAACAAAATTGCTTGCATGAGTGTGTGTGATAGATTCAAATGTGAGACCGAACAAGACTACATCATACTGACTGAACAAGACTACATCATACTGACTGAACAAGACTACATCATACTTCGCTGCCTTCAGATAGTTACAAGGCCTACAGTTCCTTTACTTAATAAGGATTCATAATTTGCTGAGCCCAAAATTTATCCAAAATGACAACCAGTAATAACATTTCTTGAGGCAGCCATCCATTTATGTTTATACGCCTTATTAATCACATTTTCACAAAAAAATAATAGTTTGAGAAAGATTTTATCTATGGCCTTTGCATTAGAGAATGCTAAATCAAAGGATGAACTGACTGTTGATTAACAACGAATGGCTTTTTATTATGTAGCATGATTAGGAATACTAGATAACCCCCACATAGTCATTATCTGACCACATATAACAATAACCATGAACAAGTAGACGTGGCCACAGAACTTAAATGTGACATAGTATCTGTCATGAATTATGATGCTTTGAGGAGAAATATCTTCAGTTCAAAAATGAAAAGAAAGATGTCAAAAATTAAGCAAAACCAAATATGACCAGTGGTCAGTTTTCCCAAAAGGAAACATTTATAATTCTTGAGGAAAAATCTGTAAGCTGGATTATTGAGTTCAGTCTAGATCCATCAGAGATTCATGCTAGTGATAACTATTGAAGTAATTAGATCACAGAGAATAATAATATTGTATTTGGCTCTTTGATTGGAGATAGAAGGAACAATTGAATAAGAATAAAGTCATGATAATGTCCACTAGCACCATTTGCAATACTCTGCAGAATTTCAGTAGTACATAGGTAGACCTTACATCTAACTGACTGCATTCATTGCAAACTTATAAGAAACTCAGTTTAAACATATACATATACTTCTCAGCTCCTTTGAACAAGAATTCTAGACAAAGCCATGAATAATGCTGGGGCAAAAGACCAAAATCAGGTAAAAGTTTTAAATATTACCCTGATTTACTTAAAAAGGTAATATAAAAACAAATATTGCATCAACATATGTTTTTTAAATAATAAGTATGAAACGTGGATGCCTGGCATTACTGACTAACTGCTGTACTTAGTAATTTACAGCAAAATCTTATATTTTACAAGGGTTAGGGTAAATGTGTGAAGGAAAATCAGAGACATTCTGCAAAATTCTGGACAGTTGAGAGATGAGCAGATATGCAACACCATATCTACAAATATGTAATTTAATTTTCAATGTATTTGTTATTTAAGTGAATTTTCCAAACACAGCTTGGGCCACAAGATCAAGCAAAAATTCAAAACACACGTGGAGATTTTATAATAGCCAATCGTCCAGAGCCAGCATATTTTTTTGAGCAGAAGGGAGACTAAGCTTACTGCAAATGTTGTGTTTACATTTACTGACCTAGGAGACAGCCTTTATACCACCTTCAGGTGAGGTAACTGTAACTTAAGGTAGCAGGTAACTGCATCTGAGTAAAACGTGACAGTAAGTCATTATCACGTATAAAAAAACATAAATATACAAACTGCAAAATTGTAAATAAATGCAAATTAAGTACTTAAAATGTAAATATATAACCTGAAAATTTTATATAAGTGCAAGTATTAATGTAAATGGTTTACTGTCAAAACATTGAAGCTCAAAATAAGTTTTTACAAAATTATCAACTTGTTTATCTGACTTGAATAATACTGAATCCATGACAATCGACATTTGAACACTCCCACACCCCTGCATATTATATATACCAACTCTAAGATCACATTACAGTGAGGAAAAGGAAAAATATCCTAATCTGCTCTGTACAGTGATCTCAATTCAAAACGTCAACTTCATATCAGTGAAGGTGTACTCACTTTCACTAATATGAATTCAGATATTTTCATTTCGACATTACAGACGGTGGTAGAATACACATTTTACCAACCCATATTTGACAAACTGCCATTCCACATTTTGATAGTAAACCAATGGAAACATGTTATAAATGAATAAAAAGTGAGTAATGCTCACAGAAGAAAGGGAAGACTACCCTCTTGAATTGCATAAATGTGTTTGTAGTGTGACATGCTTCAGTAGCTTGACTTGTGCAAATATCCCATACATCCAGATGTGTATTGTGGAAGGATGAAGGACTAGTTTAAGAACATGGGTACATTGCTCCCAAAATGTAAAATGTTAGAATTACAAAGCTTGAGTATATGTGATCTACTTCTGTACCTCATAATAACTATGTTAACATGACAAACAATCTTGTTAATGTTTCATGGTAATGCCATGACTTCATGATGTAAATGTAGAGAGGGTGAGGTCTGTGTGAAAGTAAGAGTCCTTAATGTTCACATTTTAATGGTGTAAGACCACAAAGTTGAGAAATCATTACACAGAGTCATTTTTGCATTTGTTTTTTGCCTTCATCCTTTGAGTGGTGCTTGGCATTGCACATCGTTGATGGTCAGTGGTCACTAGCAATGAAAGTTAATGCACTTCCCAAGTCAAAAACAAAGACATTTAATTTGGAATGTCATAAGTAGTGCAAATGAGACCAGCAGCATTATGCTACCATCAGCACTCTAGACAGTGCTGAATGCCAAAACCACACCTGTTATGTAATTTTGTGTGTGACAAAACCAGTTAATGCAGTAAGATATGAATAACAGCACCAATATGTAATGCAGGGTTGGATTCTAGGTTTTGATATTTTGAAGTTGGAATTCACAGTTAAAAGAATGTTTGTGTTCTGGAGCCTGAGCTACAGGTAACAGCAATTTTTTATATGCATGATGTAACAAATCTGACATGGACTAAATAAAGTATGAGGAACTAAAACAAGCAGTGTAATGAATTCTGAAATATGGATACTTAAAAACATTGTAAATATGGCAGAACAAGTAATCATGACAGTAAAACATTTCCTTAAAACAGATATAAAGCTTGCTTGTGTATGCTGTGTAGAAAATGGCTTTGTGTTAGCTCCTGTGGACTCCTTCCTCAATAAGTGTCATTACATGAAGGCAAGATGATATCCATCAGGCATGCAAGATGTCATGTGACAACCACTGTTAAAGGAGTGTATGTTCAGGCTAAGGCCACAAGTGCTGGGTTCAATACTAGATATTTCAGAGGCCACCACTTGAATAAATCAACAGACTGCTTATTTTTTTCTTTATTTTCTTAATCTTCTGCCTTTGAGCGGCGCTTGGCAATGTGCACTGTTGACTGTCAATGGTCACTAGCAGTAAACGACAGTTCACTTCACAAGTCAAAAACTCAGAAATTTAATTTGGAGTGTCATCAGTAGTGCAAATGAGGCTGGTTGCCACTACACTTCAGTCCACACTCTGGATGCTAATGAGTGCAGATAATGCACCTGCTATGTAACTTTCGCTGTGGTTCAACATATTAATGCAGTAGGTTTTGAATAACAGCAGAACTAATCCTGGGTTCCAATCCAGATTATAGATTGTTTTACTGAGGAAGTCTGGAAAACCATTATCACTGATTTTTTTAGTAATAGAACATAAAGTTGCCAAATGAAAGTTGCAGCACGACTCTATGTAATGAACGCAAAATAAGTTAACTATATTCTGTATGAAGTATGTTAAACATAACAATGATTATAGTTAATTTAAACTACACTTGCAGGTGGATCATTTTCCAATACTTTTGGGAAAAAGTAGGATTCATCACAAGAGTTATTATTAGGTGTGTAGGACAGTATGATATATAAAGTATGTATGGACACTTCCACAATGTGTTCTACTGAGATCGCTCAAATCAGTACAAAGGAAATTGTTTTACAATAATAAACAATCGCTTGTAAATAAAAGTGGAATAAGTTAACAACTCAAAGTCAAATGCATACAGGCTTAGCATAATTATATCTCAACTTATGTTGAAATTGTTATACCTCAATTTATTAGCTAAAAATGTTGTTTCTCCAGTTAAGTTTAGCCTTCTTTTTAGTCATACATTCTAATCCCAGGTGCTATCAGTCACAGTTTATAAAATGTAAGTTTCATTAACTCATTATGTCCCACTTTATATAAATGAACATATTACCAACACTAATTATTACCAACATCATAGAAAATGTCATGTCATATCCTCCTTTCGCAAGATTATATGTGTGATTATCATCCACCATACCAGAGGATGTGTCCAGAGGTAACAATATATAATTTAAAATGTAATTCAGAAATCATTAGCAAAAAGCATTTTAGGATTTCACAGTGGAACATGTGCAAATCCACTGAGCATCACACATGGTCAAGTCTCACTGCCATATTTCACACCTGCAGTGCACTTTGAAGCAATCATAGCCAATTTCACTATCAGGCCATTTCTGTGCTTTCTATCTTGCAAATGCAGTTGGCAATGTTGTTCACCCCTGTGCACAGGCTGGTACGTATCAATTCCCGGCAATATTTCCAGATATTCTTCAGAAGACATGGCAGGAGATGGCGAAGGTGGTGCTCCATTTAGAGGCTAAAGGTAGTGTCAGGAGGAGTCCCGAATCTTTGTTGCACTCTTCATTAAGATCTACAGTTGTAGGCTCTGCAGGAGGACTATACTAGGTCTCACTACAAGGCTGAGGCTTGGAATAGCTTGGCCAAGTCTGTCACTAGTACAAATGGCATTCAACACACTGGTGAACAATCTCACTATTATAGTGACATGAAAACATGCAAGCATGAACTCCTGAGCTGATGGGATGCAGAATTTACAGAGATGTACACTCCTGAGTTGTGTTTCTGTTTTCTGTTCTAGAACAGATAGCCTGGAGTAGGGAGGTACATCAAGAATAACTGGCACATCTCAGGAAGGCACAAGATAATTAAATGTATTTATTTATTTACATTTGGTAACTGAGTAATGTCCGACTGGGCTAAAAACAGAAGCCTGTTTTCAGTGGAGACCCAGGGAGAAAAACTCTCAAAAAATAACATGTTTATAAAAATGTAAACATTGGTATTGCAAGTTTTAGTATTACAAAGATTTCTATGACGGTTTACATAAAAATATAGTAGAGAGTAAAATCAAGTTTTTACAAGGTTCAGAGAGTCACACTTCAAGCCATAAAAAAAGAGTCAATAGTAATATCAACCAAACAATTTAAACAGACAATACTGAGTTTCATAAGTGGAGACATAGTAAATGCAGTTAATGTTTACCAAATTTCAGGGCATCTGTCCATATAAGCTTGAGAAACACACAACTGAGAAGACATACTTTAAATGTATATCAAGCATATAGGTTCATAGGTTCATAGGTTCATACTAGGCTATCTGCCCGAGGGCATTTACAAGCCTAGCCCATCGTTTTGTGGCTTAGGCCACCCCTTTAGTATGGGGAACTATACCCATTATTTTTCTGTGCCTCTGTCGAGCAGTGACACTGAGGTAATCCCTGGGGTATATCTGCGATCTCCCATCCATTGGTCAAGATTTCTCTTGAACAAGGCCAGCGAGGTGCTCTGCCTCACATGTACCGGGATTTTGTTCCACAGCATAGGGAGTCTTTGGGTGATGAATCTATCCCTCCAGCACGTCCTATTAATAGCCGTGTCAAGGTTTAAGTCTCCCGCCCTTGTGGCTCTGATGGATCTAGATTTTTGAGGTGAAGCATATTCATCAAATCTGGGTTTGACATGGCCTTGTATGTTAGGCAAAGGTCACCTCTGAGCAAGCGGTAGCGACTGAATAGAGCTGGAGTTCTTTCAGTCGGGCAGCATAGGACAGATTTTTGAGACCCTTTATCCTTTTGGTGAGGAACTTTTGTGGCCTCTCCAGCTGCTGCAAGTGTCGGGTCAGATACATTCCGAATGGGGCATTGTACTCAATCATTGGTCTGATGAGTGATGAGTAAAGGGAGACTATGACCTCCCTTGATCTAGATGAGAATCCCTTCATGATAAGGTGGGCAATGTAGAAGGTCTTCCTAACTACTTTAGCTACATGGGTGTCGAATGACAGACTACTATCAACCTGGGTCCCCAGGTCCCTGATAACTTCTTCTGTGCTCAGAGGATTGCCACCTATTTGGTAGCTAGGGGTAACCTTGTTTTTCCCGAAGGGTATGACTATGCATTTTTTGGCATTTAAGTTTAGGCCGTGGCTCTGGCACCAGTTATCCGTTTCTGTGAGACCCTTCTGAAGGATATCTGTGTCAGATGTGTTTTCTACTATGGCGCCCAGTTTGCAGTCATCTGCAAACTTTGTCAGCCATAACCCTCCTGTGTTTGCTTGTACTTCGGAAAAGTAGATGCCAAACAAGAGTGGGCCCAGGACTGAGCCCTGTGGGACACCACTTGTGACAGGCTTTGAGTCTGACATGGCGCCAGCAGCTCTGACCCTGTGGGTTCTGTCACTCAGCCAGTTTGCAACCCATCTTGTGATGTATGGGTTGACATTTAAGCTGATGAGTTTTTCAATGATACCCGAATGGGGTATTGTATCGAAGGCCTTAGCCAGATCGAGGTAGGCTGTATGGACTGCCTTTCCCTCATCAATGGCTTTGGTGACTGTTTCAAAAGTCAACCAAGTTTAAAAGGCATGATCTGCCTTTGACAAAGCCAAACTGGGTTGGATCCAAAGTCTGCAAATTCTCTATGTCTTTATTTATGAGGTCCATTATGATCCTCTCCATGGCTTTGCAGATAAGGCTTGTCAAGCTAATGGGCGGTAATTTCCAGGGTCGGTGGAGGCACCGCCTTTGTGAAGTGGTACCACAGTTGCAGTGCGCCACTCCTGGGTACGTATCCAGAGGTAAGACTTTGATTAAACAGCTGTCCTAGCTGTGGGTTTAATTCCTCATTGAGTTCATGGAGCACACAGCCGGGGACACCATCAGGTCCCATGGATGCTGTGTTTTTGCTTTGGAGAGAGCAGTTCTCACTTGGGCGCTGGAGATGTTTGGGGGCTGCAATCGTTTGGTATAGATATCTCTCCTTTTGGGGAAGGGGAAGTTTGCACTGAACCTGTCAGCCAGTATGTTGGCAATGTCTGTAGGATCAGTAATCTTCACATCATTTTGAACTAGCTCTGAGCATATCTGGGAGTTTCCTCCCAGGTTTCTAACATAGCTAAAGAAGGCCTTATGATTGTCTTTTGAGTCTTTAGCTATTTTTCTCTCGAAATTTGCTTTGGATGATTTTATGAGAGCTCTTAGTTTTTACTTATAGTGATCAAGGGTGTCTTACCTTTTAAGGATTTTGCTCTATCTTGTAGTAGCTTCCTCCTTTTGTTGTAGAGTTTGTTTATGGCTGGGGTCCACCAGACTGGATGCTTGCCTTTGGTACAAAGAGTCTTTGTTTTGCTTGGGATTGCCTTATCCATGCAGTCCTGCAGGTGCTGGTAGAAGGCATTTGTAAGTGATTCAGCGGCTTGAGTACTGTTTTCCACGCTCGGGGCCTTAAAGGAGACCACACTAGTCTTTAGAAGTGTGAAGTCGGCTTTTGAGAAGTTCTTTACTGTGGTCTTTTTATTTCAGGTGGGGTGGGATGAGGACCTCCAGCGAGATTAGTTTGTGGTCTGATCTCACCAGTGAGGGTACACCTCCGGTGTTGAACATTGTGCTCCCATGTTCGTGATGATGAGATCAAGTATGTTATCTCCTCTTGTGGGGATGGTGACTAGTTGTTCCATGGCATTTGAGTTTATGAATTCCAGGAACTTTTGGGCTAGGGTGTTTGGGCTTGAGTAGTGTTCCCAGTCTATATTAGGGTAATTGAAGTCACCTAGTATGATGGTGTTTGGTGATACATTTATCCCTCTAGTGTTTTCAGGAAGGCCATGTGAGGTTCCTGAGTTTGTGAGGGTGGCCTGTAACATGCTACAATTTGCAGAGCAGTCTTGCCTATGGTTAATTGCACCTGGATGGTCTCCGATGCATCGTGCATTGCCACCAGTCTTGAGGTGTGGGTGTCCTTGATGAATATGGATACCCCTCCTTTCTTGGTATTGTCCAGATTTTGGGGCCGGAACGCATGATATGAGGTAAAACCTGATAGCGGGGTGCTCTCAGGAGCCTTGAACCAGGTTTCTGTCACAGCACAGACATCGATGTTCTCCATACTGAGAAGGGCCTCGAGTGCGTGCATTTTGAGATTTAGACTTCTGGCATTGAGCAGCATTACCCTTAGTTTTTTCCTTTTTGTGTTCTAGGGTGGTAGGTTTAGAATTTGAGCCTTGCCTAAAAAGGCACTATGGGGTGGCAAGAGCCTTTGCCAATATCCGAATCCCAGGGTGACAGGTGCAAGCCGTCCCTTGGCAGCGTGGCTTGTCCAGCATGTCATCCCAGGCAGACAGACACTGGATCCCCTTTGAATGACACCAGTGTTTAAGCCAATTGTTAAAGCTGATCATCTTATCTCTGTATTGTGGCATCATTCTTGGTGAAGGTAGGATACTGCTCAAGGTCAGGGTCATACCTGTCTGGGCTACATAATCAGAGAGCTCCTCAATGTCTCTTTTCATGTAGTCCAAGGAGGTACGTCTCAGGTCGTTTACACCAGCGTGGACAATGACTGAATCATATTTGTACCTGCTGTTGAGAGACCTGAGTGCTTGCGTTATGTGGCGGATTCTAGCGCCCGACAGGCAGCTTACTGTGACCTTCTCCTTACTCAGTCTGGTGAGCGGGACGTCAGTGTGTCTGACTATGGAGTCACCAATGACTAGTGTGTCTGGCATTGTGTTTGGCCTTAAGGGCTGTGACTGTTTGACACTCTGACTGTGAGGTCTATGTGTTGCAGGTGTTGTGTTCTGAGGTGGTGGTTGTTTGGGTGTCTGCTTTGGTGGCCTCTGCTGTTTTGGTAGATTTTTGATCAGAGCCTCCAGTATGTCTTTGTGTGTTTATGTGTATGATTTGAGGTTGTAATGGTAATATGTGAGACTGGGTCTATAGTGTGTGTGGTAACCTTCTCCTCCTGACTGGTCTTGCCAGTCCTATGTTGAGAGAGCTCAGCCTCCAGTTTGGCCGTGTAGTTGCATCTCTCGCATGTATTTGTGTTTTGTGGGAGGAGGAGAGGGTTGTCTGTGTACATGAGGCAATTGTAACATTGCCTCAATATTCCCAGGTTCACCAGCTGAGCAGGAGAGGACACTAGCAACTGATCCCTCGACATGCTAGAAGGAATAGACAAAAAACTTTAAAAAGATTCCGGGGACGTGGGTGACCGAGAAATGGGGGTTGCCTTTTGGGGTACTATCTATGACAAGAGTGCCGTATCAAGGTAATAAGTACTGTAGGAGCAAGTGCTACGTTTAACAGATAGAGAATAGTCTACTTGGAGTCAAGTAGAGATGATCTTTTTAATTATAGGATACGCTGATTAGATCAGTAGTATAGTTCGAGGAAGATAGTTTTAAGGGAAAATTTGAAGAGTGGACTTTAGGTAGCCCGAATAGTTTAAACCTGCTTAACCGGGCGCTGCCCTAGTGTGCAACAGTAGCAACTCCGCTAAATCGGCTAAATCGGCTAAATCGCTAAAGCGTGCTTTATAGCAGGGGGCTGGATAAGACAGGAAATGACCCAAATTGGCCAACAAACCACAAGTCGCTGCCCTAAACCACTCCTCCGAGGACAAATGAAGGAGTTATGGAAATGACCCCTAGTGGCCAATAAAACTACAGTTTCAAGTCAGTAACCACCTCTCCGGGGCAGGGAAGCTGCTCAATGTTAGTCACTCCCACTGATAAACACAGAGACCCTCCTTCAGCCCAAGCAAAAATGGCCTCACAGAAACTTTCAAACAGTTCAGGAACAGCAAGCCTGTAACTGAACTTTTAACTCTCAGAAAAGTGGGAAAAAGCAAGATTTTTTTTTTGTTTTGTTTTTACAGAGATAGCAGAGGTTCACAAGTAATATCAAGTTATAACAGTGCAGTAAATGACCCCACACAAGAGTGCTAGGTCAAGGACAGAAAATATGCAAGTTTTAAGAAAAACGATTTAAAATTAAGTGCAAACAGGAAATTCAGCAAACAGCTTTTGGTTGTGCTCTAAATACAGCTACTAATACAGAAATCAAGTTTAACAAGCCAGAAAATGCTCAAGCTAGGCAGCTATGCAGAAAAACTTAGCAAATAAACAGAGAAAAATACTTAAAATCTCAAAAGTGGCTCCTTCTTCTCTCAGCGTTTTTCCTCTTGGAGGGTGCTTCACCAACAGCCAACAAGCCTGAAAAGACGCTCAAACCACGAGGCAACTAGGTTTTAAGAGAGGAAGATGAAGGAGTTATGGAAATGACCCTAGTGGCCAATAAAACTACAGTTTCAAGTCAGTAACCACCTCTCCGGGGGCAGGAAGCTGCTCAATGTTAGTCACTCCCACTGATAAACACAGAGACCCTCCTTCAGCCCAAGCAAAATGGCCTCACAGAAACTTTCAAATAGTTCAGGAACAGCAAGCCTGTAACTGAACTTTTTTAACTCTCAGAAAAGTGGGAAAAAGCAAGATTTTTTTTTTTTTGTTTTTACAGAGATAGCAGAGGTTCACAAGTAATATCAAGTTATAACAGTGCAGTAAATGACCCCACACAAGAGTGCTAGGTCAAGGACAGAAAATATGCAAGTTTTAAGAAAAAAACGATTTAAAATTAAGTGCAAACAGGAAATTCAGCAAACAGCTTTTGGTTGTGCTCTAAATACAGCTACTAATACAGAAATCAAGTTTAACAAGCCAGAAAATGCTCAAGCTAGGCAGCTATGCAGAAAAACTTAGCAAATAAACAGAGAAAAATACTTAAAATCTCAAAGTGGCTCCTTCTTCTCTCAGCGTTTTTCCTCTTGGAGGGTGCTTCACCAACAGCCAACAAGCCTGAAAAGACGCTCAAACCACGAGGCAACTAGGTTTTAAGAGAGGAAGATGAAGGAGTTATGGAAATGACCCCTAGTGGCCAATAAAACTACAGTTTCAAGTCAGTAACCACCTCTCCGGGGCAGGAAGCTGCTCAATGTTAGTCACTCCCACTGATAAACACAGAGACCCTCCTTCAGCCCAAGCAAAATGGCCTCACAGAAACTTTCAAACAGTTCAGGAACAGCAAGCCTGTAACTGAACTTTTTAACTCTCAGAAAAGTGGGAAAAAGCAAGATTTTTTTTGTTTTTGTTTTTTACAGAGATAGCAGAGGTTCACAAGTAATATCAAGTTATAACAGTGCAGTAAATGACCCCACACAAGAGTGCTAGGTCAAGGACAGAAAATATGCAAGTTTTAAGAAAAAAACGATTTAAAATTAAGTGCAAACAGGAAATTCAGCAAACAGCTTTTGGTTGTGCTCTAAATACAGCTACTAATACAGAAATCAAGTTTAACAAGCCAGAAAATGCTCAAGCTAGGCATATGTACCTTCTCCAATTGCTCTTGCTAATTATATTAGGCAATGTGTAAATCAACTGTCTGTGAGTTCAATTCCAAGCAGCAGCAATTAATTTTTATTACAGAATGATATATAAAATCAATTTTCTGCAATCATTAACTTGCACTACATGTTCCATCTTTGTAAATGTATTTTTTAATTGGAATTCATATATCACGTGCAGCATAATCACCTTTCTGTTTGCCTTATGTCTATAATAACACTGACATTGATGTGTTTTATGATACATTTTATCATCATCATCATCCCCTTTTTTCCCATTTTCTACATCGGGTCAGGGTGATGTGTCAACTGTTGCCATCTCTCTCTATTCAGCTCCACTCTCCTGCCTTCTTCAACAGTCATGCCTGATCTTCTGGCACACAATCCAGCCACCTTTTTCCTGGACATCTTTGTTCCCTCTTGCCTTCTTTCTGTCCAAAATCTTCTTCACCAGATTATCTTCTGTTTTTCTGCACATATGCCTGAACCACTGTAATA
Source organism: Protopterus annectens (assembly GCF_019279795.1). NCBI lineage: Eukaryota > Metazoa > Chordata > Ceratodontiformes > Protopteridae > Protopterus > Protopterus annectens. Next base: position 192,174,504 of record NC_056730.1, read on the forward strand.
TGTCCTCTTTGACCTTTAAAGCAATTTGAGCTAGTTTTGACTTCTGTTCTTATGTCCTCATTTCTTCATCTGTCCCACAGTGTGCATCCTACCATCCATTTCAGATGCTTCATCTCACTTACCTCTAGCTACTGCATAGGTTTCTGTACCATACAGTAGTACTGGTCACACCTCTATTTTGCACACCATACTATTCAGCTTCTTTAGCAGTATTTTGTTATCTACTACACCTGCCACTCTGTACCAGTTGGCTGCAGCCCCGCTGATTCTAGCTTTGACCTCCTCATTCAGATTTCCCTTCTCCTCAACCACTCCTCCCGGATACTTGAAGCTGTTTACCTGTTTCACTATTTTCCCTTCTATCTTAATTCTAAGCTTTATAACTGTCTTATCTGTACCCAGTTTCATTCCATGTGCCTGCAGTTTTGCATTCCATTCCTCTATCCTTTGCTGAAGTTCTCACTCAGAGTCTGCCTGTAATACCACATTGTCTGCATACAGCAACTTTGTTGATCTGTCCCCTCTGACCTGTTTGCTAGTGTACTCCATCACCAGTATGAACAGCAGTGGGCTCTGAGCTGACCTCTGATGCTCACCCATTCCCACTGGGAACCTCTCTGTGAGGCTGAACATTATTCATACGTGAGTCATTGGGTCCTTGCATGTAACTTGCACTAATTTTACCAATGTTTCAGAGACTTTGAACCACTGCAGGAAAGAGCAAATCAGCTTTCTTGGGACCTTGTCATACGCTTTTCTAAGTCTAGGAATAACCGTTGGATTCTTTCCTAATTTCTAGCTTCTTCTCAACTATCTCTCTTGATGCAAATATCAGGTCAGTTGTGCTGCATCCTTATCTGAATGCAAACTGTTCATCTCCCATCTTACTTTTTACTACTCTGCATATTCATATATCAATCACCATTTCTAGAACTTTCATATAACGTGACAGGAGTTTGATACCTCTGTACTGCCCACACAGCTCTGTACTGTCCACATTTGTAAATGTCACATTTCTTCTTGAACACTGGCATTAGTATGCTTATTCTGTCATCTGGGATATGTCTTTCTCTCCACACTGCAACAAATACCCTCAGGAGCCATTTCTCCCTTATCTTACCCAACATCTTTATCATATCTGCTGTGATCTCATCTCAGCCTGCTGCTTTCTCTGACTTCCTTTTTCCTTACTGCTGTTCTTACTTCTTCTATTGTAGGCTCCTCCACTTATCTCATCATATGCTGTGTCTGGGGCAGTACAGCTTCTGTTGGGATTTCTTCATTCAGAAGTTGCTGGAAGTACTCCTTCCATCTGCCTTGGTGTTCTGTGTACTGGTGAGCAGGTTGTTGCTGGCATCCCTTATGAAGTATGTCTGACTTCTTTATCTTTCTGTATTTGTCTTGCAACCTGTTATACTTTCTTTGTGCCAGCTAATGACTCACTGTTCAGAAGCTGGTAAAGTGCCTCTGATGCCTTGTTCATTATATTGCAACTCTTTTCTTAGTCTCTTTATTAGCCAGCCAGAATTCTTTCCAGGCCTGGACTGTCTTTTCTATCTCCCACTTTTTCCTAGACTCTTTCTTTCTTTTGATGATGTCCTGAACATCTATGTTCCATAACCAGCTTTCCTTATATACCTTATTTCCATACCTGGCTCAGCCAAATATCTGCTCTGTAGTCCTCACACATGCTGCTTTGAGGTGTTGCCATTCTTCTTCAACTCCACCTATTTCCTTTTCTTCTTGAGGCGCTAGGGCCCTCAGTAATTCCTTGAACTGTAGTGCTTTATCTATAGTCAACTTCCAGGTTTTCAGCCTGGTCTCTGTTGACTTTAGAGCTTTCTCAGAACACTGTTTGCCACTGATTGTGGCAACAAGTGTTTTATGACTGTTTTACTGAGGATGACGTTGCACTTACTGATTCTTGTCTAGTGTCCTTTCCTTAGTAGAATGAGGACTACTTGAGTTACATGTTGGTCACTATTGTATGTGATCTTGTGACTGTCTCTTTTTCTGAACCATGTGTTATCTACTGTTAAGTTATTTCCCAGACTGAAATCTGGAATGTCTTCTCCTTCCTTATTCCTGTTGCCCCAACCATGTGGACCCAGGCAGGGTTCATATTCTGTTCTGTCTATCCCAATATGTGGATTCAGATCACCCATTATCAACACCAATTCATGTTGTACTGCTTTATCAAGTAGGTCCTACAACTGCTTTCCGAATGCACCCTTTTCCTCAGTGTCACAATCCTGCTGTGGAGCAAAGGCTGAGATTATGAATACTGCTCTATCTTTAGGCTGGAGTATGATTGCCATGAGTCTGTCACTAATTCTGATAACATCCCTTACTGCCTTCTGAAGCCTCTCCCTCACCACAGTTCCCACACCATTTCTAGCCTATTCTCCTCCTGAGTAGTAGATTTTGGATCCCAAGCCAAGTGTCTTTGATGCACTGCCCCTCCATCTTGTCTCCTGGATACATAGGATGTCCAGCCTCCTCCTTACCATCATGTTATCCACTTCCAAGCTCCATCCTTTCAGGGAACCTACACTGAGTGTAGTAATTTTTAGTTCAGGTTTTGTAAGTTGACTAGCTTTTACGTCCAGCTTTTGCTCAACAGACCTATCCTGGGTAACCCTAGCTGGGCAACTAGACGTAGGAAAGCCAGTATCTTTTGACCCAGAGCTGCTGGGTTTTATGGTGGGCACACACTGGCCAATAGGGGCACATATTCCCCTTCCACTGTTAACATGGGTCCATGGTGTATGTCAGAGTAGACTGAGTCCTCACCCCACATATCACTGGCAAATATTCATGTACATTTGGTGACTTTAGTCAACTTGACTGAAACACCTAGAGTCATATCTTACACTGCTGAGTAGATATGATACATTTATAACTTCCCATTCATATCCAGATGTGCCAAACATTACCATATGTATGTATGTATATATTTGAATATATTTTGAAATATTAAAATGATATGGAATTGATGGTATTTTATATGTTCTCTCACCCCCAACCTATATCTCTCTTTTTTCCTAACATAATTCCTGCTGCAACACAAATGACCATCAGCACACTTACACCTTGATCAACCACTGGGGATTGGACCATCATACCTCCACAAGAAGCTGCAGTGGCACCACAACTTGGAAGCACACCCAGGACATCTGAGTCCCAAACTGTCAGCATGGCCTCCACAACTCCTGCACTACCTTCTCCAGTTGTGTCAAATAAGTATGCCCTTGGGGCTTTTGCAGTGGTACCTACTGGGAATAGTACTAGAGGAGGTGGTGATTTCATCAACCATCGGGAGCTGACAGGGCTGGTGAGGGACATTATGGAGAGGGACCTTACTGCCCAAATCAGCAGAATTGAGAAAGTCCTGAACTGAATAGTCAAGTCACTGCCGCATCCAGCACTGACCCAGTTATGTGCAACAGGAGACAATGCTTATAGTTCTGTGAGACTAGATTCTCACTGCACTCATGGTAAACACAGATATGTCACTGATGTTCCCTACATATCCAAAGTCATGGTGTCCACCAACCTTTTGCGTCCATCACTATCACTGCATATCTTTTATATCCTGTATGTCCATGCCCGATATCTAACCTACCCTATGTACCTATGCCTCTTATTCTTAACTAACTTTCCCAACATTCTTCCATCTATGACAAAAACAATGTGCACCTGTCACCAAAAAATTGCACCCCATACATAGCTCAACACTTGACATATTTGATTTGGTACAGCTGGCCAAACATTATTCAGTTGTTGTCATCCACCCCTGATGTGGTGACTATCCAAATTCATCAAATTATTATTACTTGAATACATGTATTTTGTGAAGAAGTGAATAGCTATCATGCTCTGCTACCAACAATCCACACATTCCTCTGTTCTTCCACATGTCCTACCCTCTGCTTGTCCACATTTTTACCATTGTCCTAGCCACTGCTTTTCACATGTTTAATCTAATCAAAAAATAGAATCACACATGACACACATGAGCAGAGATGACCCATAAAACAACCTCAAAATGTTTGTGCTCAGCATTTGCATAACTCTTGATATCACGAAGCAATGGTGAATAATGATAATTGGCATTTCATATCCATCAACGAAAACTGAAGATTTTAACCTTGGCTGCAGTAATACAATTCTCATTGTGCTATTGAAATATAGACTGATAGTACCATGAGGAGCTAGTTACACTTAAGTTTATTAATCTGCTGTGTGCAATGTACACCCTATGGAATGTCACAATAGTCATTACTGTGATGAAGCCTGATGCCTACTTTCCCCCTACTTTAATCTTTTGTTACTGTCTCTTCAAATGTATGGTTCTTACTGTGTAAAGTATGACTTTCTGTGTGGTCTTCTCAGGCAATGCTCAGTTCTCTAGACTGCTTTTGCACAGTTTCAAGTGTTCAAATCCAGAAGTATGTCAAACATTAGTTACTCCTCGATTCATGAACGCTGCGCCAGGTGGACGACAGCGTAGGCGTTACAATGCCAAATATGGCCGCCGAGCGATTCAGGTATGATCCAATTCCATGTGCACTACCGGCGCGCCGATCTGCACCGCCCGGCGAGGTATGCTAAACACCCCATGTGCGGTGTTGCACCATGCAAATGAAGGCATATAGCGATCCACGGCGGCGCAGGCGTAGCATATATAGGACACGGCAATGTAAACCAAAAAAGGTTTACATTTACCCAAACATAACATAGGAGTAACGGAAGGCTGTCAACGTCAGGTATCACACTGTTGCCACATGCCAATGGCGAAAGACACAGAGAATGTCAAAAGAAAACATGCACAACATGTAAATAATAACATAAATGGTATGTCCACAGAAACTCACAGCAGAACCCCAGGACATGTCCGGGTAAGGTGCTAAACAATGAAATAATATGACAATGTCATAAAAGAGCAGTGTAATACACATCAGCTTCACAGCCACAATACACCATGGTATGCATGGAAAGCCACATCCACAGTGCAAGGGTTGCCAAGGAGTCGCGGCAGTGTTCGGCGCGGTAACTATGAATTAGTAGTCAATGCCATGCAAATGAGGCAGATAATACTGAATCGCAAAACCCCCGCCGGCATAAGGCTGTACCAAACGGCGCAGCGGTAATACACCGAGGAGTGGCTCAGAGGGAATACATGTCACCTGCAGAGGGGTGTGCCACTGTAGGAGGAAGCACATTGGAGCCCAGCAAACCTGGGCTGTACATTGCACATCACAGCTGCAGGACCGGCGTGTGGGGAAATAGTTGAGCTGAGAGCACACAATGCGCGCAGAGGTGCATGTACACGGGGATGACTACGTTCCCTTAACCCAGTCATGTGATGCTCGCCCCGCAAACAACAACGGATACAGGAAGGTGATGTTGAGAATATGAGGAAATGCGGAAGCAGTGTAATTGGAGCAGTAATGAGCAATCAACAGTAATCAACCCACGAAGGCCAATTGGCGGCAGCTGACAACTCTGCATGCAGAAACCTGCAAAACGGGATAGGGGAGGCATATGAATGCAAAGAAAGTAGGGGAGGTAGCAGATTGCAAAGAGTGAAGAACTGACACAGCAGAGCCAAGTAGACAGGCAGCATAACGGCAGCGGCACACAAAACGCACGATATGCCATGTCCCAGAAACTACACATGACAGGGCTCTGCAGGATGCATGCCAGGAAATAGTAGGTGCAACGTGCAGAAACAGTAAGGTAAGGTCGAAAGCTAATCTATTGCAGGCAAGAGTAATGCAACACCAAAGGCAACAGCGTTGCAGTGCCAACGGTAAAACACGGAAGATAATCCCCAGATACGGCCACACAGACACACCCTATGACATCACCGGGTGTACAGCACAACAGTATAAAGTGTGAATGCACAGAACACACAGCCGTGTATTCCCAAACGCCGCACCATAGGTGTAAACACACGGGGAACTTTTAAAATGTACATGTTGGGTGCCGCCGTGGCCGTGATCCATCAGCATGTGTTAGAGACAGACGGAGTTGTGGAGGAGGGTGCCGACAACTACCGTAGGCCTCAGAGGAAAAGGAGAGTGTTCAGACCAAGGGTAACCTACCAGGGGTTACAAGACCTGGAGATAGTAGAGCATTACAGGGTGGATAGGGACACTTTACAGCAAATAGTGGAGCTGTGCCGGCCACGCCTGAGAACAAGAAACAACAGAGGGGAGCCCATCCCAGTGGACACAAAGGTATGTGTAAACTTGCGAATACTGGCCACAGGTACCTTTCAAAGGCCAACTGGGGATATAATGGGCATCTCACAGGCATCAGCATCCAGGGTACTACACCAGTTTCTGGATGCCATGTTACCACATGCCAATGAGCATATATACTTCCCCAGATCTCAGGAGGAGTTGGCCAGCAATATGTGCCGCTTCCACCGTGTGGCACAATACCCAGAGGTACTGGGTGCGATAGACTGTACGCACATACAACTCAAGTCACCACCTGGGGAGCAGGGTAGACGCTACATAAACCGCAAGGGATTCCCCTCCATCAATTGCCAGGTCGTGTGCAATGCGCAGGGCATTATCATGGATGTGTGTGCTGGCAGTCCTGGAAGCTACCACGACTCCCATATCTGGCATGCCTCACAGCTGTACCAGGTATTTGCCAGGGGGGACATCCCACAAGGCCACCTTGTGGGGGATGCTGGCTATGCACTGGAGCCGTGGATGATGACCCCCATCAGAAATGCACACACACACATGCAAGAACGCCATAATGAGGCACACGCACAAACCAGAATAATCATAGAGCGTGTGTTTGGGATGCTGAAATCAAGGTTCCGGTGCTTGGATACATCCGGTGGAGCCCTGCAGTACTCTCCAGGCACATGTGCCCACATATTCATAGTATGTGCCATGCTACATAATATGATCCTGCGGAAGCAGCTGCTGCAGGGACATAATGGTGAAGGGCCACAAAGCCCACCACAACTGCCAAGGCCAGTCCAGGCACAGAGGGTTCAGGACCATGAACACACTGTGCCAGCCCCAGTAGGCAGACGGAGGCGTACCCAATATGCCTATGCCCTGGCAAAGAGGGAACGTATAGCACATACTCTGACAGCGTAGGCCCCATGGACTGACACCTCCCTACCTGCACACACAGTGAAATGGATGGCACACAAACATGGCCACCCGTAAAGTGTACCGTATGGGTGGCCCATGTGTGACTCCAACATAGGCAGCACCCAAACACTGCACACCCAACAGCCAGTGGAGCATGGAACGCCAACACCTGAACCATACGCGTGTCCTACAGCAGACGGCGTTGCTGTATGCTGCCACGTTCGCCGCAAGGTGTATACATATAGACATGTAAATATGTGCATATACAGATATGTAGATAGATATAATTACATACATAGAAATATATGTACACATATACATATAAGTACAACAGGTAAGACAGGGAATCAGAGGGATGTAAGGTGACAGAGAAGTAACACGCGATATCTGTACATAGTAAACATAGTGAAAGACAACCTGAGCATCCGGGAGGTTTAACAGAAGAGGAAACCGCCACCCATGGAAAGGTCAACATACCGAAATGCATAACCGCGAGTCGGAATGATCGCCAGGCCACAGTACAGTAACAGTACATGCGCGGGTAATACTATGATGATATGAGGGGGGAGGTAGACACTGCCGCCGGTGATGCGGCCCACGCAGGTACTGTGTGCAACCATCCCTGTGACTGCCGCAGTATGTGTATGTGTGCGGTGAGGGTGCCGTGTATTTTGCTGTGTGAGTGTAATGTGTGTGCCACTGTAAAATGTGTATGTTGGTGCCATGTGAGAGGCGGAGTGGAATAACATGTGTAGGCATACAATACAGTAACCCCAGGCGTATGTACACCAGTAGTCCCAAAGTAGTACTGAGAGCCCCACCCTGGCTAGGCGTGGCGGCTTGATAACGATGCAAAGTGAAAATGTCCCAGAATGTACCACAGGAATATACCCCACATGAAATGGAAAGGATGTATGTACTAATCATGACCGTATGTATGACACCGATATGCTAATTGCAAAACGATACATCGGCAAAGTTACACAGCAATAGGTATGTACCGTGGAAATACGCATGTGCTACCCCGGTACTGATCGTGGCCACGTATCGGCCCGTAAACACCGCTGTGTGTTCTACAAGTGTCAAACAAGCAATCACCACCTGAATAGGTGGCAACCACTGGCAAACAGGCCATCCCAAGTACAGGTCCACAATGAATGTAAATATCTGGGACAGAATGACAAGGGATAGTCGTCACGTCCAAACAACCGCAGATATACCACCGATGTGACGGAGGAATACATGCAGGAAGCACACACGCAGGCAATACCAACACCACATGACAACAACACAACCTACACTCCCAGAACAACAGACAAGTAACTGTCAACTCCCCAGGCAGGGATGGAGCACACAGACAAGCATACCGTGTATGTAGAGATGCAAGGCCCACAACCTGTATCCATCACCTACAACCTCCGATATTCCCCATCGTACATATTAAAGGTATACAAGCCGTAATAGCAGCACAAACATACAGGCAGTCAATGACAGCTGCATAACCGCAACATCTCGCATGGGAAACACTATCAACAGCGGATGCATAGTTGCATCCGTTGTTTAAAGGAATACAACAGCTATGTTACACATCCGAATGCAAAACGCCATCAACAGACGCCGTCAGGACAGGGACACCCACATGTCGAACATAATACCATACCCAACACACACAATCCATGGCTAACACCACTGCGAAATGTACCTGTCGCCACACATAGCGGCTGCAGTTACACATAACATAACACAATACAGACCATCTCCACGAAGGTAGGGCAAATAGCCAACGCCCAGGTGAGGAATGCAACCATACCCTAGTTATGACGCGTAATGTACGAATGGAGTAGATGCACAGGTGATATGCGCACAACTACACACTGAGGAACAGCTATTGGTGTGATGAACCCACATGTCACAGGTATCGACGGATATAAGGATGACTCCCAGGATATTCAAACCGTATGCTCATACCGAACTAGTACTCCAAAACGGATAGAGTATGAAATCGGAATAGTGATACACGCAACGAAAAACGGAAGGAAACACAGACAAGGTATGTAGAACCCACGATATGTACGGGTGTGTAACGCATGTTGTGTATGACGAAGCTGTACTGTATGTGAATGGTGTTTGTAAGTAATGATACTTGTCCATAATGCAGAGAGTGGTGAAAGGTGGTTATGTAGTGCTATCCTGCTGAGCATACCAACGACTGTGGACACCATGTGCACAGCAGTGGGACATCATGTACACAGCCGGGATAACACAAGGGTTGCCACAGGGGGGCATAACAGAGAACAATGCCACACCACACGCCGATGCTGGCAGTGGATGTCCAACAAGGAAGTGCCATAGCAGGGGATAGGACATGTATGTATACTGTCACAGCACACATGTGTATGGGCATAAACCGTCGATGTCATACATAATGTGCACCCGACGTGTACGTATGCCTTGCAGTAGGGGATACTATGTCAACTATGTGTAATGTAAAGCTGTCATGGTGGATATGACAGGCATCATACACAGTATCACAGGCATATCATGCATAATGGAGTTATTGCCTATTGGTATGTACAATAACAGGATACATACGGCCTGTACATATGGGACAGAGTAGTAGCATAATAGCCATCTGAAATGGAAGGAACACCAAGTAACCATGGCCAAACGATCTGTAGCAGGTGCAATGTGGGCAACAATGAAGTCCGGCAGGTCCATGTGTAAACACATGTGCAGTGTACACAGTAGTGTCACCTCCCATGGTAGGTTTTGTAAGTTGACTAGCTTTTACGTCCAGCTTTTTGCTCAACAGACCTATCCTGGGTAACCCTAGCTGGGCAACTAGACGTAGGAAAGCCAGTATCTTTTGACCCAGAGCTGCTGGGTTTTATGGTGGGCACACACTGGCCAATAGGGGCACATATTCCCCTTCCACTGTTAACATGGGTCCATGGTGTATGTCAGAGTAGACTGAGTCCTCACCCCACATATCACTGGCAAATATTCATGTACATTTGGTGACTTTAGTCAACTTGACTGAAACACCTAGAGTCATATCTTACACTGCTGAGTAGATATGATACATTTATAACTTCCCATTCATATCCAGATGTGCCAAACATTACCATATGTATGTATGTATATATTTGAATATATTTTGAAATATTAAAATGATATGGAATTGATGGTATTTTATATGTTCTCTCACCCCCAACCTATATCTCTCTTTTTTCCTAACATAATTCCTGCTGCAACACAAATGACCATCAGCACACTTACACCTTGATCAACCACTGGGGATTGGACCATCATACCTCCACAAGAAGCTGCAGTGGCACCACAACTTGGAAGCACACCCAGGACATCTGAGTCCCAAACTGTCAGCATGGCCTCCACAACTCCTGCACTACCTTCTCCAGTTGTGTCAAATAAGTATGCCCTTGGGGCTTTTGCAGTGGTACCTACTGGGAATAGTACTAGAGGAGGTGGTGATTTCATCAACCATCGGGAGCTGACAGGGCTGGTGAGGGACATTATGGAGAGGGACCTTACTGCCCAAATCAGCAGAATTGAGAAAGTCCTGAACTGAATAGTCAAGTCACTGCCGCATCCAGCACTGACCCAGTTATGTGCAACAGGAGACAATGCTTATAGTTCTGTGAGACTAGATTCTCACTGCACTCATGGTAAACACAGATATGTCACTGATGTTCCCTACATATCCAAAGTCATGGTGTCCACCAACCTTTTGCGTCCATCACTATCACTGCATATCTTTTATATCCTGTATGTCCATGCCGATATCTAACCTACCCTATGTACCTATGCCTCTTATTCTTAACTAACTTTCCCAACATTCTTCCATCTATGACAAAAACAATGTGCACCTGTCACCAAAAATTGCACCCCATACATAGCTCAACACTTGACATATTTGATTTGGTACAGCTGGCCAAACATTATTCAGTTGTTGTCATCCACCCCTGATGTGGTGACTATCCAAATTCATCAAATTATTATTACTTGAATACATGTATTTTGTGAAGAAGTGAATAGCTATCATGCTCTGCTACCAACAATCCACACATTCCTCTGTTCTTCCACATGTCCTACCCTCTGCTTGTCCACATTTTACCATTGTCCTAGCCACTGCTTTTCACATGTTTAATCTAATCAAAAATAGAATCACATGACACACATGAGCAGAGATGACCCATAAAACAACCTCAAAATGTTTGTGCTCAGCATTTGCATAACTCTTGATATCACAAGCAATGGTGAATAATGATAATTGGCATTTCATATCCATCAACGAAAACTGAAGATTTTTACCTTGGCTGCAGTAATACAATTCTCATTGTGCTATTGAAATATAGACTGATAGTACCATGAGGAGCTAGTTACACTTAAGTTTATTAATCTGCTGTGTGCAATGTACACCCTATGGAATGTCACAATAGTCATTACTGTGATGAAGCCTGATGCCTACTTTCCCCCTACTTTAATCTTTTGTTACTGTCTCTTCAAATGTATGGTTCTTACTGTGTAAAGTATGACTTTCTGTGTGGTCTTCTCAGGCAATGCTCAGTTCTCTAGACTGCTTTTGCACAGTTTCAAGTGTTCAAATCCAGAAGTATGTCAAACATTAGTTACTCCCCGGGATTCATGAACGCTGCGCCAGGTGGACGCATAGCGTAGGCGTTACAATGCCAAATATGGCCGCCGAGCGATTCAGGTATGATCCAATTCCATGTGCACTACCGGCGTGCGCCGGATCTGCACCGCCTCCGGCGTAGGTATGCTAAACACCCCATGTGCGGTGTTGCACCATGCAAATGAAGGCATATAGCGATCCACGAAGTGGCGCAGGCGTAGCATAAGGGCACGGCAATGTAAACCAAAAAAAAGGTTTACATTTACCCAAACATAACATAGGAGTAACGGAAGGCTGTCAACGTCAGGTATCACACTGTTGCCACATGCCAATGGCGAAAGACACAGAGAATGTCAAAAGAAAACATGCACAACATGTAAATAATAACATAAATGGTATGTCCACAGAAACTCACAGCAGAACCCCAGGACATGTCTGCGGAAGGTGCTAAACAATGAAATAATATGACAATGTCATAAAAGAGCAGTGTAATACACATCAGCTTCACAGCCACAATACACCATGGTATGCATGGAAAGCCACATCCACAGTGCAAGGGTTGCCAAGGAGCGGCAGTGTTCGGCGGTAACTATGAATTAGTAGTCAATGCCATGCAAATGAGGCAGATAATACTGAATCGCAAAACCCCCGGCATAAGGCTGTACCAAAGCGAGCGGTAATACACCGAGGAGTGGCTCAGAGGGAATACATGTCACCTGCAGAGGGTGTGCCACTGTAGGAGGAAGCACATTGGAGCCCAGCAAACCTGGGCTGTACATTGCACATCACAGCTGCAGGACCGGCGTGTGGGGAAATAGTTGAGCAGAGAGCACACAATGCGGCGCAGAGGTGCATGTACGGGGATGACTACGTTCCTTAACCCAGTCATGTGATGCTCGCCCCGCAAACAACAACGGATACAGGAAGGTGATGTTGAGAATATGAGGAAATCACGGAAGCAGTGTAATTGGAGCAGTAATGAGCAATCAACAGTAATCAACCCACGAAGGCCAATTGGCGGCAGCTGACAACTCTGCATGCAGAAACCTGCAAAACGGGATAGGGGAGGCATATGAATGCAAAGAAAGTAGGGAGGTAGCAGATTGCAAAGAGTGAAGAACTGACACAGCAGAGCCAAGTAGACAGGCAGCATAACGGCGGCACACAAAAGCACGATATGCCATGTCCCAGAAACTACACATGACAGGGCTCTGCAGGATGCATGCCAGGAAATAGTAGGTGCAACGTGCAGAAACAGTAAGGTAAGGTCGAAAGCTAATCTATTGCAGGCAAGAGTAATGCAACACCAAAGGCAACAGCGTTGCAGTGCCAACGGTAAAACACGGAAGATAATCCCCAGATCTGACGCACAGACACACCCTATGACATCACCGGGTGTACAGCACAACAGTATAAAGTGTGAATGCACAGAACACACAGCCGTGTATTCCCAAACGCCGCACCATAGGTGTAAACACACGGGAACTTTTAAAATGTACATGTTGGGTGCCGCCGTGGCGTGATCCATCAGCATGTGTTAGAGACAGGCGGAGTTGTGGAGGAGGGTGCCGACAACTACCGTAGGCCTCAGAGGAAAAGGAGAGTGTTCAGACCAAGGGTAACCTACCAGGGTTACAAGACCTGGAGATAGTAGAGCGTTACAGGGTGGATAGGGACACTTTACAGCAGATAGTGGAGCTGTGCCGGCCACGCCTGAGAACAAGAAACAACAGAGGGCCCATCCCAGTGGACACAAAGGTATGTGTAAACTTGCGAATACTGGCCACAGGTACCTTTCAAAGGCCAACTGGGGATATAATGGGCATCTCACAGGCATCAGCATCCAGGGTACTACACCAGTTTCTGGATGCCATGTTACCACATGCCAATGAGCATATATACTTCCCCAGATCTCAGGAGGAGTTGGCCAGCAATATGTGCCGCTTCCACCGTGTGGCACAATACCCAGAGGTACTGGGTGCGATAGACTGTACGCACATACAACTCAAGTCACCACCTGGGAGCAGGGTAGACGCTACATAAACCGCAAGGGATTCCCCTCCATCAATTGCCAGGTCGTGTGCAATGCGCAGGGCATTATCATGGATGTGTGTGCTGGCAGTCCTGGAAGCTACCACGACTCCCATATCTGGCATGCCTCACAGCTGTACCAGGTATTTGCCAGGGGGGACATCCCACAAGGCCACCTTGTGGGGGATGCTGGCTATGCACTGGAGCTGTGGATGATGACCTCATCAGAAATGCACACACACACATGCAAGAACGCCATAATGAGGCACACGCACAATCCAGAATAATCATAGAGCATGTGTTTGGGATGCTGAAATCATGGTTCCGGTGCTTGGATACATCCGGTGGAGCCCTGCAATACTCTCCAGGCACATGTGCCCACATATTCATAGTATGTGCCATGCTACATAATATGATCCTGCGGAAGCAGCTGCTGCAGGGACATAATGGTGAAGGGCCACAAAGCCCACCACAACTGCCAAGGCCAGTCCAGGCACAGAGGTTCAGGACCATGAACACACTGTGCCAGCCCCAGTAGGCAGGCGGAGGCGTGCGCAATATGCTTATGCCCTGGCAAAGAGGGAACGTATAGCACATACTCTGACAGCGTAGGCCCCATGGACTGACACCTCCCTACCTGCACACACAGTGAAATGGATGGCACACAAACATGGCCACCCGTAAAGTGTACCGTATGGGTGGCCCATGTGTGACTCCAACATAGGCAGCACCCAAACACTGCACACCCAACAGCCAGTGGAGCATGGAACGCCAACACCTGAACCATACGCGGGTCCTACAGCAGACGGCGTTGCTGTATGCTGCCACGTTCGCCATAAGGTGTATACATATAGACATGTAAATATGTGCATATACAGATATGTAGATAGATATAATTACATACATAGAAATATATGTACACATATACATATAAGTACAACAGGTAAGACAGGGAATCAGAGGGATGTAAGGTGACAGAGAAGTAACACGCGATATCTGTACATAGTAAACATAGTGAAAGACAACCTGAGCATCCGGGAGGTTTAACAGAAGAGGAAACCGCCACCCATGGAAAGGTCAACATACCGAAATGCATAACCGCGAGTCGGAATGATCGCCAGGCCACAGTACAGTAACAGTACATGCGCGGGTAATACTATGATGATATGAGGGGGGAGGTAGACACTGCCGCCGGTGATGCGGCCCACGCAGGTACTGTGTGCAACCATCCCTGTGACTGCCGCAGTATGTGTATGTGTGCGGTGAGGGTGCCGTGTATTTTGCTGTGTGAGTGTAATGTGTGTGCCACTGTAAAATGTGTATGTTGGTGCCATGTGAGAGGCGGAGTGGAATAACATGTGTAGGCATACAATACAGTAACCCCAGGCGTATGTACACCAGTAGTCCCAAAGTAGTACTGAGAGCCCCACCCTGGCTAGGCGTGTGGCGACGTATAACGATGCAAAGTGAAAATGTCCCAGAATGTACCACAGGAATATACCCCACATGAAATGGAAAGGATGTATGTACTAATCATGACCGTATGTATGACACCGATATGCTAATTGCAAAACGATACATCGGCAAAGTTACACAGCAATAGGTATGTACCGTGGAAATACGCATGTGCTACCCCGGTACTGATCGTGGACACGTGTCGGCCCGTAAACACCGCTGTGTGTTCTACAAGTGTCAAACAAGCAATCACCACCTGAATAGGTGGCAACCACTGGCAAACAGGCCATCCCAAGTACAGGTCCACAATGAATGTAAATATCTGGGACAGAATGACAAGGGATAGTCGTCACGTCCAAACAACCGCAGATATACCACCGATGTGACGGAGGAATACATGCAGGAAGCACACACGCAGGATACCAACACCACATGACAACAACACAACCTACACTCCCAGAACAACAGACAAGTAACTGTCAACTCCCCAGGCAGGGATGGAGCACACAGACAAGCATACCGTGTATGTAGAGATGCAAGGCCCACAACCTGTATCCATCACCTACAACCTCCGATATTCCCCATCGTACATATTAAAGGTATACAAGCCGTAATAGCAGCACAAACATACAGGCAGTCAATGACAGCTGCATAACCGCAACATCTCGCATGGGAAACACTATCAACAGCGGATGCATAGTTGCATCCGTTGTTTAAAGGAATACAACAGCTATGTTACACATCCGAATGCAAAACGCCATCAACAGACGCCGTCAGGACAGGGACACCCACATGTCGAACATAATACCATACCCAACACACACAATCCATGGCTAACACCACTGCGAAATGTACCTGTCGCCACACATAGCGGCTGCAGTTACACATAACATAACACAATACAGACCATCTCCACGAAGGTAGGGCAAATAGCCAACGCCCAGGTGAGGAATGCAACCATACCCTAGTTATGGCGTAATGTACGAATGGAGTAGATGCACAGGTGATATGCGCACAACTACACACTGAGGAACAGCTATTGGTGTGATGAACCCACATGTCACAGGTATCGACGGATATAAGGATGACTCCCAGGATATTCAAACCGTATGCTCATACCGAACTAGTACTCCAAAACGGATAGAGTATGAAATCGGAATAGTGATACACGCAACGAAAAACGGAAGGAAACACAGACAAGGTATGTAGAACCCACGATATATGCGGTGTGTAACGCATGTTGTGTATGACGAAGCTGTACTGTATGTGAATGGTGTTTGTAAGTAATGATACTTGTCCATAATGCAGAGAGTGGTGAAAGGTGGTTATGTAGTGCTATCCTGCTGAGCATACCAACGACTGTGGACACCATGTGCACAGCAGTGGGACATCATGTACACAGCCGGGATAACACAAGGGTTGCCACAGGGGGGCATAACAGAGAACAATGCCACACCACACGCCGATGCTGGCAGTGGATGTCCAACAAGGAAGTGCCATAGCAGGGGATAGGACATGTATGTATACTGTCACAGCACACATGTGTATGGGCATAAACCGTCGATGTCATACATAATGTGCACCCGGCGTGTGCGTATGCCTTGCAGTAGGGGATACTATGTCAACTATGTGTAATGTAAAGCTGTCATGGTGGATATGACAGGCATCATACACAGTATCACAGGCATATCATGCATAATGGAGTTATTGCCTATTGGTATGTACAATAACAGGATACATACGGCCTGTACATATGGGACAGAGTAGTAGCATAATAGCCATCTGAAATGGAAGGAACACCAAGTAACCATGGCCAAACGATCTGTAGCAGGTGCAATGTGGGCAACAATGAAGTCCGGCAGGTCCATGTGTAAACACATGTGCAGTGTACACAGTAGTGTCACCTCCCCATGGTAGTGTCCAGTGAACAGCAGAGGTGGGTGTCAACTGCATGTCTACACAGTACTGCTGCTGTGGTGGTACCATGACTACGTGTCACTCAAACAGCAAGGGAGCTATCACATGAACAGTGCCACTGTGTGTCCCTATGGGATGTGCACAGGACCAATGTTCCACAGCATGGTGTGTGTTGTGTCTGCGGAAGTAACACAGAAGCCCAGCCCATGCAATGTGTCATGTGTGCACATATCCATGAGTGGTCCGTTCACACTGCTCACTGCAATTGCCATGTATGAGTACTACATGCATCAGTAATGCAGAGGACATGGTCCATGTCAGAGCAGAAGACATCCCTGTGTATGTGGGATGCAGATGTGTACAGATGTGTTTTCCGTCTGTCAGCCGCATATGTAAACTGTCTGAGCCTGGTACACATCATGGCATGACAATGCTGTGCCATGTAAAGTGGTAGCCGTTGTGGAAGGTACACCACAAATGTGGTATTGTAACCTTGACCATGTGTAGATGTGTGTATGCCACAGGTACAATGGCTACCTATGTACCAGCATCACACACAGTACAGATAGGTGTGGCCCTGCAGATGTGTACCCATGCCACAGTGGAATACGGTAACCACAGCACCATGTGGGGCATTTGTGTGTACAGCAACCATGTACAATTTGATATGCATGTATGGGGACAGTATCCATGTGATACTCAGTGGATGAATGTTGCTATGCAAAGGTGATATGCATGCACCATGTGTCATGCATCCTGATGCCATGACACCCACATGATGTATCTGCCACACCGACACCCGTACGGTTGTTATCAGTATGAGCTGGTGGAGCTATAATGGTGCCAAGTATGTAGATGTGGGATATTTAGGCATGGACAGTACTCTGTGACAGCATGTTGTGTATGTAAGCAAATAGTGAACATGAGGGGCCCCATGACTGAGGTCTGTGTAATGCCATATGTACCTGAAATGTAGTACGTAGCATGATATGCTTGCACCACTGTGTGTCCTGTCCAGGAGTCATATAGCCTAACATCCTGAGACACAGGGTATGATGTGCAGGTGGATGTGTACGTTGCCAATACCAGAACGTGGAATGGTGCTGAAGGGCAATGTGAGGACAATGTCTGATCTGTTGCCCTCTGTACCACACCAACCACCCATGCAATGGTATGACAGGTGGCCAGCATGTGTATGTGGCATGCTGTGGCACACAGAAGCCCAACAAGGGTGCCAGTAAAGGCATGGAGGTCATCAGTGAGTGCGTGAAGCACGTTTGTGAGGATGTGCCCCAGTGCCATACAGAATGGTCCAGTCATGGGTGTACGAATGCAGTCCCACACGTGCAATGCAGTGCCACCCATGTGTAGTGCGATAGATGCAGCAGTGTGACGGTCAAGGTACACAATGTCCGACAACAGGCTAGCAGTGAATTCAGTGGGCTGGTGTGGAGACACATACCAAACAGGTTGGCGGGACATAACAGCTAGGGAGATCGGAAGGTGACATTGGGACAGTGTCTTAGGACATAACATGTGCATGGCAGTACCATGTATGTGTCCACAGGGACACTACGATGTCCATGTATGGATTGCAACCCTGTAGTGAGTGAGAGAGTGTATTGTTGGTAAGTACACCATTGCCTGGCATGTTGCCAACATTATCTCAGTCTGCAATGCCTGGGTGACTGTTGTACGCGACATCGAATGTGGATGTAGCCAAACAACACAGACATACCACCACACTGCCTGAGGACCCACACTGCAATGTGTGGCAGTCATGTGTAGGTAGCTAGCCTTGGAGCATGTGATGGACCATGAGGACCCACCATGGCTGTCAAGTGATGCACCCCACACATGTGAATATACACCACCGTGCAACAGCCTGCACATGTGCCCATACAGCAGATGTGCATGGAACATGACCACCACCATGGCGTCTTTGAAAAGGCCAGTACCGCCATGTCTCTGTGTGGAATAGCATGGTCCCTACCATTGCGTACATGCCTCGGAAGTGCTCTGTGGTATGTGTCAGCATAGTTATGTACACTGTCCATCTGCCGGGGTGCCATGCCATTAACAACCCCTGTCAGCAGACGTCAGTAGTACTGGCTGTAGAACACATGTACCATGTATGCTGCGATGGGTGTGTGTCCAGGGTGTGGCTAGCAGGGCCGTGAAGCATATATGTTCATCTACCAAAGGGGGGATAACCCCAGGTTTAACACACCAGACACATGGAGGTATCGTGCATGCTGACGGTAGTGTAGGTATGGTATGTGTTGTGTAATGTGTCACCCAGCTAGGTGGAGTGCATGCCTCAAGCATGTGTGGGTGCATGGGTATCCATTCTAGGGAAGTGTGGGTTGCTGTCAGCACATGGCAGTATCAGCTGTCTGAGGCCCAATGTACAGTATGACAACACAGACAGCATGTAACCTGTGGTGTACAGTGTAAGCTCTGTTGCGTGTTACAATGTGTCTAGCGGTCACAAACATGGGTATCTGAACATGGAGCACCTACGATGCATTGTGTTCGGCAAATATCCAGTATGTGTGCAAAACACTGTGTGATGTGGGATCCCCTAACCTGTGTGTGTTGCAGTCCAGGTATGTGCCTGGGAGCTATGATCCGTGTACAATCTGTACTTGCAGGTGTGCTGTGCAGAGCATGGAGGCAGGTCCCAGGCACTGCAGATAAATGTGAGTGGTGCACTAGTGTGTGTGCCTTGCTTGTGTGCAGCACAGTGGAAGGTGCAAGCATTGTCCCACATGACCCCATGCCATGCCTGCCTGTTACAGCCCTGCTGGAGACAGTCATGTGACACCACCACAGAGGCAGTATAGCATGTGAAGATGTACATGTGTGCTCCACACCCCAGGCAGATGTCCGCAGGTCATGTGTGCCACAGCAGTGTGGTCGACCAGGACTGTCATAGTGGTCAGATACCACATGCCTGTATAAGTACAGTATGAGCATAGTCAACAGTTGCAGTGACAGAGTAGGTCAATGTACAGTGTCCCTGTGTTCAGACCACTGCCTACTGTACACTTGACTAGACACACACCCAGAGGGTGAATATACCAGTGAGCCATCACATGTCCCAGTACACGTAGCCTGTATAATGCCATCACAGGGCGGTCACAATAACATGTTGTATGACAGACATGTCGCACCAGGTGATGTGTCATAGGTTCATAGGTTCATAGGTTCATACTAGGCTATCTGCCCTAGGGCATTTATAAGCCTAGCCAGAGTGTGTGTGGCTTTCACCACCCCTTAGGATGAGAATACTATACCCATTAGTTTGCTGTGCTTCTGTCCAGCAGTGATGCAGAAGGTAGGTGTGTGTTGTGAATGTTACCCATCCAGATGTGACCATCAGGTGCAGTCATGGTTGTCGACAGCATCACACCCATCCACAGCTGTCAGAACCCTGTCCCCAGAATGGGTGTCAGCCACCCTCATACTGTGTGACCTATGTGCAGATGGCGGAACACCTCCTACTGGCTGGCTAACAGTGTCAGCTAGGAAGGCTATGTGATGGCCGGAATACGCTGTTATAATGTATAATGCTGGTATCCCAATGAAGTACATGGAATCACACACAGTAAGCCATGGCTGGCATGTAAACCATGTACAACAATGACTGTGTGACAGACACAAACAATGTGGAGCCATGTTGAACATGCACCCATGAGAACACCAAATGAGGTATGTTGCACATATCGATGTACAACTGTCAGCTATGGCCATAGAATGGATGCAGACGCATATCCCCCACAGGCAGTACCATGCCATGTAGGTAGGGGGGCATTGCACGACTACATGTGACAGTTGCTGTACTGCCACATGTACTGCATATCCATCATGTAGGGGTAGCAGTGGTACGTGACTGTTGGACATGCCTGTACATATGACCATGTCCCACAGGATATGTGTTACGTGTGTACAACACATGTTGTACCGTCATCAAGCTGTGAAGTGTATGGCTGCCAGTGTACCTGTGTGACATGTTCTGCAATGGGTGCAAAGGTACGCAGTAGTTCATTGCATGCCCACATGCCCCACACAGGTGCATAGCCTGAACATACAATACAAAGAGGGTGTTGGATCAAAGCAACCCACAAGTGGAGATAGGTACGGGTGGCAACCCACTACCACCTGTTCGGGTAAGGTGTGCATGTCCATGACACATTAGCACCCGAGAAGCTAGCAGTACTGCAGTACAGGGTGGCATGCATATATGTTCACTAATACCCCTGTGTGTCCCACCACTGGCCTGTGGACTGACAGACACCAACACAATGTGCAGCACTGACATGTGCACAGCACATCACCACTGGCTACTGTAGAACAGGCTTACTGTGTAGACATGTGCACAGAATGTCAGCGCCAGCCACACTCAAACACGTTATGTGTTGAACCCCACCATTATTGTAGCCCATGCCACAGACAGATGTTCACGCATCTGTGTATGTACATCTGGGAATGTCCCTGGCCTAGCAGTATAGCTGTGTCAGTGTTGCGAACAACATACTGAATGGGCTGTGTGTGTGAGGTGTCGTCATCGTGTATGGTCCGATGGATGATACCATCAGTGCCCCTGCTATGTGAACATCCCTGTCCCCATACATGGATACCTATGCTGTGCCCAACACCATGCTCCCTGTGGGAGGGATGGCGCTGTGTGGTGCACCAGCTGACATGGGGGTGGCAGCAGGCACTGGATGTAGACATATGTGGTACCCATGTCAGGACAGGCAACCATCCATGTGCATAGGATAGCAGTGTGTGGGCACATACAGCACTGTGTTGAACAATATCGCAGCACATAGCACCTGTCAGGGGTAATGTGTATGCATGGATGTGTGATACCTGCATGCACCATACACACCCCCACCAAGCAGCGTGCTGCCTACCTTGCAGAAGGCCATTGTCCACACCATGATGATAGACATGTGTAATGTCCATATACACATAGCAATGACATATGGAATGGGCAGCCACCCTGCCAATATCAGTACCCCCCAGGTGGGACACATCCCTGTGCCATGTATGTGACATACCCTGCCATACCATGCAGCCCTGCCCAGCAAGTCTGCACGTGCTATCACAGTCATACATGGTGCGATGGACAAATGGCACTTGCACTATCAACCGTCCACAGCAGTAATGTGGCACTGATGCACCCTGTGGTGTCACAGGTGCTGTGTGTTGGTGTGTACAAGGTGCGCGCACATGCTATGCATGACCTTCCCTGCTAATGTCACATGGTTACACAATGTCCCATGTGTATCACATGTGCAATACAGGTGAGCCATGGCAGGTTGTCCAACACCCGTACAGTGCTGTGTAGATGTACATGGCACAACACATGCATGTACAGGTGTCCATGTGTATGTGTGCAGTGCCACCGCTGACGTTCATAATGGCTGTGTACGTGATGCCTAGTGACATATACACAACATCCAGATGAACAGTAGAACTGTGTGCACATTGGGACACGTGCCATCTGGTATGAACACAGGTGCAGGCAGGTACACATGTCCACAGCAGGTTACCATCAACATGGTGTGTGTACAGTGTGATGAGTTGACACACAGATATGATATGACACTCACTGCTTAATGGTGTGACGGCAACACGTCAGCTGTGTCACTGCCATGATGCATCGCAGAGATTACTGTGCAGATGTCGTACATGTCATAGCAATGTATGTCCAGCAGTATGCCAGTACATCAGTGCAAATGTGACCTGTCACCATCATTATGTCTTACAGATAATGCCACATTCCCGGCTGCCAGCCTTCAGCCGCCAGGAGGATGACGTGATTATACCGTTGCTCCACGACAACTACGAGCTACTATTCAGCCATGTGCCACAGCAAGCACAGCAGCGGGATGACATGTGGCAGGATATGCGCAGGAGGGTGAACAACGTGGGTGCCAACAACCGCACCTACCAGCAGATCCGCTGACACTGCACAGACCTAATACGGCACGCGAAACAGCGTGCCGCCGCAATCACCAGAGAACAAGGTGGAACAGGTGGTGGGCCACCAAGCCAGCACCCACTCACACACACGGAGGAGCTCCTGGCCAGTCTGGGGACACCCAGGGAACATCATGCAGAAACACTCGCTGCCATCGTGGAGGTGGGTGTCTCCCAACCAATGAGCCTGGAGCTGCCTGGTAAGTCAGTCTTGCATGTGTGTGTATGATAACTGACGTAGGTGTGGGTGTCACAGTACACCACATAATGTACCAACACATGCCAGGTATATGGCCACACAAGCTGCATACTACAGTATGCTACGTTGTGTTTGCAGACATGTGCATAACACATACTACCACACAGGTACATGATGTGACATGCACAGTGCTTACTGTGGCTACAGTAATGGATAATGTGTATACTGTTGTGTCGCCCCTATACAGGTACCTCTGGCATGTCGCACAGCCATGGGTCCGTCGCAGGTGAGACTGTTGCTAGTAATAGGCATGTTACAGTGTATAGATATTCCCCATGTGGCCAGGTATGACATGCACACCTGGGACTGCTCCAGTCACGGTATACAGGTTGCACCACCCGACACACACACCACCCATGTACAGTAGATACAACCGTTAGTATACACCGGCATGGCACCACATAACCCATCGGTGTGATATGTGCAGTCAGCTATGCAGACAATGGTGGAGGTGTTCTACAATGGCTGCATGTGTAGTATGCATCGGAATGCCATTTGCGGTATGCACACAGTACCACATAGTGAGCTGTGATCTGGCCAGCACACAGGTGTTACCAATGTGACCTATGCCCCTGCATTGTGTGCACGTTGTGACATGGCACATGACATGTCCCATGCGTGGTGTTCTGTCTGCAACATTGTCACACCATGACATGACCTCATGCGACATAGCAGACATCCACAATGTCTGCATAGCCTTCGGGATTGTGACACCTCAGACTAGTATGGGTGTATGTCACATGGGCCACCACAGGGATGTGTACACGATGCCCATCACACACAATTGTCCATGACCCAGTCAAACATGGCCATGGGTGATACCCACAGGCATGTTGCCACACAGTACATCTGGAGTGGGTAGTCACCGTTGCACTTTGTCCACACATAGTGCGATCATAGCTGTAGTGGACCACCTGTACATCTGATGTGGTACACCAGACAAACGCAATGCCTGTCTGCAGCCACTGGAGGTGCCACCAATGTCTGCCATATATGTGCTGTGGAACAGCATGACTGTGTTGCAGACATGGCAATGCAATGCGTCCATGTTATGCATCGCACAGAAACATACCTGTGTCTTGCTGCCATGCAGTGGCACAGTGCCTGTACTCCCCACTGTATAGCTATGTACACAGCTCACACCAACCACACCTGCACAGACATCTTTGTTACACATGCATTCTATCTGTAGCCTGTACACATAACACTGTGACGTCCAGTTTGATGTGGTGCATGTGGTGGGACACCATTGTCACATGTCCACATGTTATCGCACATGTTGGCAGAGTACATGACAAAGTGACACCAGCCATGTGTACTGTTAACCTGCCTGTGGCCACACAGTGTATCACGGTGATGCATGCAAACTACAATGAATGTGTGTACTGCATGCCTACTGAAATGACACCTGCTTGATGTAGTGTGCACCCCGGGGCAGTATGCATACTACCACTATTAATGTCTGGCCTGCATTCACTGAGCTGTGGTGTGGGAATGCTGCATGCCATCTGCAATATCACATGCATGATGTGTCTGCATGTGTGTGTGTCTGCGTGTGTGTGTCAGCGTGTGTGTGTCTCTGCATGTGTGTGTCTGCATGCGTGTGTGTGTCTGTGTGTGTGTGTCTGTGTGTGTGTGTCTGCGTGTGTGTCTGCATGTGTGTAATGTATCTTACAGTATGTCTTTGTATTCACAGGTGGTGTAGGTGCGTTCCCCTCCTGCGGTCCATCTGATGCTAGTGTCCCCACAGATACGAGCGGTGATGACCATATGCATGAGGCACAGGCAGGGTTGTCACGGGCAGAAGCTGTGCCATTGATTAACATCCCACCTATGTCCCCTTCATCTCCGCACACGGTTCAGATGCCGACACATACCACATCACCGTTGCCCATAGAGGAAGGACAGTCAGCGTCTGTTGGCATTGAGCAGGAATGTGTGGTGGCTACAGAAGGTGTGGGTACACACCATGTTGCCAGTGTAATGACTGGTGATGTGCCACACAGGCATGTGGCCGGTGCTGCTCATAGGAGGAGCTCTGGTAGACATGCACTTGCCGTACAGGGTGCAGCAGCTGGTATCACCAGACGCATGTTCCAGACTGTAATGGCGGCACAGGCACGTGCTGAATGGCAGAACCAAGAAGGACAGAGGCTGCAGAGGGCCGCAATCCATTCCCTAAATGAGAACATCCAGTCATTGGCGAATGCTCAACAGCAGCTTGCTGATGTTCTGGATAGGCGATTAGGTGAGATGGTTGGAATACTCGACCGAGGCATGTCAATACGTGAGCGTGAGCTGTCTGTGCTGGAACACCTGGTAGAGGTGAGGCGTAGGACACGTGGCCATAGGCCAGCAACCCCACCTAGTGCAGGTCGAAGTGTGCGTGCCACCTCTCATGCCCACTCACACAGTGCTGGTAGCAGCAGCAGTGCAGCTGGTGCTACACCAACCACACCAGGACACAGCAGGCCACGTGGAAGTGGCCCTGGCTGGTCCCAGCGTGGACACTGTTCCAGCGGACATGTGTCATCGGAGAGTGGCCACTCCATACCTCCACCCGGTAGTGCCCGTGCGACCCCAGGCAGGCACGGGTTATGTGGCCGCAGGCAGACACAGTGAGCCATACAACCTGCACTGTACAGTCTGGGGCTGCCAAGTATACCCTGTGTAGGCATCACAGATGGCTGAACTGTGTACACACATACCCACACACAGCAGACACAACTGTAGGGCTCCACCACATCCACATGCATTCTGCACAGTCATGCCCAGTAAATCTACCGGCCCCTAGCACACACACATGATGTCATCCATTGGTACAGCCTATGCCCCTGGCACACATATCACCCTGTGCATATGATGAAGCCTCTGCCGCAGCACTGTCATCCACAACATCGGTGCATGGTTATGCAAATATATTCTGATGCACAGGGTGGACAAGATAGTGAGAGGTGTATGTGATACCTGTGTCCGCATAGTGCGTGATGTGTATGTTGCAGTGGTTGTGTATGAGAGGTGACAGGTGCGTATGTGACGTGGGTTGTGTACTGACATCATGCAGCAGACATACCATGTAGTGCAGGTGCAGCATACATTGAGCTGTGTACACGGTATGCGTGACGGTTACATGTGTAGCACCATGTTGGTTCTGTTAACCTGTATGCCTAATATAGTGTACTTGCATGTGCCTACTGGGAGCACTGTTATCAGTCCCCCACGTGTAGCTGTGGGTTACCCACAGGCACATCTGGCAATATCAGCATACCACAGGTACCCGCAACCTGCATGGACTCCTACATAGGTACATAGGTGCATAGGTACATACCAGGCTATGTGCCCTACAGCATGTGTAAGCCTAGCCAGAGTGTGTGTGGCTTTCACCACCCCTTAGGATGAGGATACTACATCCATCGGTCTGCTGTCCCTCTGTCCAGCAGTGACACAGAGATGATGCCTGGCGCATACCTACGATCACACATCCACACATCAGGATTACTCTTGGACAGAGTCAGTGAGGGGCTCTGCTTCACATGGGCTGGGAATCTTTTCCATGTTTTAGGGGGTCTCTGGGCGATGACCCTGTCCCTCCAGCATGTCCTATTTATGTCTGTGTTGAGGTTTCTGTCAGTTGCTTCTGTGCCCGTGTTTGTTTGGAGCCTAGGAGGTGGAACATGTCCATGTCACCCAGGTCGGACATGGCCGTGTATGTCAGGCACAGATCACCTCAGAGCAGACGGTATGAGAAGGTATACAGCCGGAGTCCCCTCAGTCGGGCAGCATGTGACATATGTCTCAGCACCTTTATCCCTGTGTTGTGGAACGTTTGAGGTCCTTCCGAGTGCTGCAGGTGTCAGGTTAGGTACATTCCAAATGTGGCGTTGTACCCAATCATTGGTCTGATGTGTGAAGAGTACAGGGATACAATGGCCTCCCCTGATGTGGATGTGAATCCCTTCATGACCAGGTGGGCACAGTGGAATGTCTTCCCAACCACATTGGCAATGTGAGTGTCGAGAGAGGTTACCGACAGGTTTGGTACCCATGTCCCTGATCACGTCCACCATGTTTAATGGATTGCCACCTATATGGTAATTCGGGGTGAACATGTCTTTCCCAAAGGGTAGGTCTATACCTTCCCTGGCATGTAGCATCAGGCCATGGCTCTGGCACCAGTTATCCATTTCTATGAGACCCCAGGTGGATGTCCGTGTTTGATGGGTGTGTTGAGTATGGTGGCCGGTGTGCAGTCATCTGCATACCTTATCTGCCACAATCCCCCTATGTTTGCATGCACATTGGAAAGTTGAATGCCGAACAGGAGGGGGCCCAGGACTGAGCCCTGTGGGCCACCACTCGGGACCAGCTTGGAGTCTAACATGGCACCAGGAACAGAAACCCTGTGGGGTTTGACCCCCATCCAGTTGGCAAACCATCGTGTGACATATGTCTCTACATCTACGCTGGTGAGCCTTTCTATGATGCCCACGTGGAGTGTGGTTTGAACACTCCCGCCAGGTCATGGTAGTCTGTGCAAACCGACGTACCCCCATCAATGGCCTTAGTGACTCCTCCAAACAGGTCGACCAGGTGTGGGAGGCAGGATCTGCCCTTGACTAAGCCGATGTGGGTATGTTCCGGTATTTGCTGTACACCAATGTCTTTATTTATGGGCTCCAGTATGGACCTCCCCACAGCTTTGCAGACAAGGCTTGTCAAGCTGATAGGGCAGGGATGTATAGAGTCCATAAGAGCACTACCCTGGTGTAGTGGGACCACAGTTGCCATATGCCATCCATCGGGGACGTAGCCTGTAGTAAGGCTAAGATGAAACAGCAGCCTTATGTGCGGGGTGAGGGCCTCAATGAGGTTGTGTAGCACACAGCCGGGGACACCATCTGGTCCCATTGATGCTGTGTTCACTGCTTAACAGATATCAGCTCTCTCCTGGGCATAAGGGATGTTTGGGAGGCTAGACTCTGGTGGGATGGATACGTCCCCTCTTGGGGGGGGTAGATGTATGCATGGAACATGTCCGCTGGTTTGTTGGCAATGTCTGTGGGTTCAGTGATCATTGTACCATTCTGGAGTAATTCCGGGCATAACTGTGTGCTTCCACCCATGTTCCTACCATAGCTAAGGAAGGCCTTATGGTTGTCTTATGTGTCCTTTGCAGTACCAGTCTCACAGGTGGCCTTGGGTGATTGTATGAGTGATCGTATGTTAACGCCGGTATTAATCAGTGATGCCTTCCCTGGTACTGATATTGCTCTGTCATGTATTAGCTTTCAACTCTTGTTGTACGGTTTGTCAATGGCTGGGGTCCACCAGACCATGTGCCTGCCTTTGGTGGACAAGGTCCTGATGTTATCAGGATCGCTTGGTGCAGATATTCCTGGGGGTGCTCATAGAAGGCATTTGTAAGGGTTTCATCAGTGTGGCCTGTGTTTACCACTGGCATGGAGGCCTTGTAGGGTACCACACCAGTCGTATGACATGTGTGGTTCACTGTGGAGAGGTCTTCACTGTGGTCTCCCATGCCGGTGTTGGGTGCAGGATGCGGATCTCCAGTGAGTTCACTATATGGTCTGACCTCACCATTGAGGGATGTACATCCTGTGTGGAGCATGTCGTCCCCATGTGTGATGATCAGAACTAGTATAGTTCTCCCCTTGTGGGTATGGTGCATGGTTGTTCCACAGCATTCAGGTGTATGAACACCTGGAACCTTTGGTGTAGGGTGTTGTGTCCTGGGTAATGTTCCCGGTCTATGTATGGGTGGTTGATGTCACCCAATATGACGGTGTTGTGAGAGCATTCATACTCACCAGTGTCTTCAGGAAGGCTGTGCAGGTATCCTGGGTTTGGGAGGGTGGTCTGTAGCATGCAACAAACTGTAGGGCAGTCCTACCCATGGTTAATTGCACCTGGATATACCCTGCTGCTACGTGCATTTCTGCCAACCTGGAGGTGTGTGTATTCTTCATGGAAATGGAGACTCCCCCTCCTTCTGTGTTAGGTCCGGGTTATGGTCCTGAACGCGTGATATGGGGTATGATCTGATAGTGCTGGGGTGCTCTCAGCAGCCCTGATCAATGTTTCAGTCACAGCACTGACATTGATGTCCTCCATACTGAGGAGGGCATTTGAGGGTGTGCAGCTTGGGCGTAGACCACTGGCACTGAGCAGTATTACCCTGTCTGTTCCCCAGGTTTGTAGTGTAGGGTGGTAGGTTTATCATTCCAGCCTTGCCTGCAGTGGGCACTGTGGGGGTGGCAGGTGCCTTAGCCAAACCCTTGAAGACCAGGGGCGACAGGTGTGAGCCATACCTTGCGAAGGGGCGTGGCGTGCCAAGCACGTCATCCCAGGTATGAGGAATCTGGATCCCCTCAGACTGACACCGGTAACCAGGCACATTATCAAGGGTGACCACTTGGAGCCAGTATAGTGGCATCATACTTGATGAGGGTGGTATACTGCCCAGGGTCAGGGACATGCTGGCCTGGGCTACACAATCTGAGTGGCCCTTATGTCTCCTTTAATGTATCCCAGGGTGGTATGTCTCCAGTCGTTGACACCAGCATGGGCAATGACCGCGTCATACCTGTACTGTGACCTGAGTGCGTGTGTTATGTGGCAGATTCCAGCGCCCGACAGGCAGCCTACTGTGATCATTCCCTTGTTCAGTCTGGTGGGTGGGACGTCGGTGTGTCTGACAGTGGCATCACCCATTACAAGTGTGTCTGGCATTGTGTGTGTTGCCTTTGGGGCTCTGACTGTTTAGCACACTGACGTTGAAAACTATGTGTTGCATGTCCTATGTCTTGTGGAGGCAGTTGCTTGTGTGTCTGCTTCAGAGGGCTCGTTAGGTTCGTGACATGTTTTAACAGTGCCTCCAGGTATGTCTTAGTGTGTTCATGTGTTTGATTAGCATTTGCGATAGTCACATGTGACACTGGGTTTGTGGTGTGCATGGTGTCCTTCCCCTCCCGTTTGGTCTTGCCGGTCATGGTTTGAGAGAGCACAGCCCCTGTCTGGCTATATAGTTGCATCTGTCACATGTATTATGTTCATTGGGGGAGGTGCGGCTTGTCCGTGTCCATGAGGCACCAGTAACAGTGCCCAGGATGCCCAGATTCATCATCTGAACAGGAGAGGTCGCTAGCAATTGACCCTTCGACATGCCAGAGAACGTGAATGCATTTGCTGTGTAACTGGGTCAGAAGGCACCTATAGGGAAGTGGGTACACAAGGGGATTCTAGGCCAGTGTAGTACTCCATTTAGTATACATGTACTTTACCTATGTAGGAATACTATGGGAGCAGGTGCAGAGCTTTTGTGATATAGAGAACAGACAGTCGGGATTGCAAGAAGAGAGGTTATACACATAAACCTGCGGAGCACGGAGCCAGATACAGTGTAACGTTGCTTACACGGTACATGGCGCACATGTCCACACATATACTGCACCTGATGCCTGTGGTCGGTGCCACAGGCTACGGTGGACAGAGACATCACATACATGGCATGACACAGTACAGGTATGGTGACATTCTGCAGGTGTCGTACGCAGTGTGCTGGCTACTGACCGCAGGTGTCACCTGTCAGCTGTGGTGCATGGTGTGCAGCAGTCGGATGCTGTACCGGTACAGGAATATGTCCGCAATCGGAGTGCGTACACCTCTATGGCACACACCCCATTGTGTGCAGATGGGGACACCTGTCTGTGTTGTCATCACCCTCACAAGACAATGCACCCACGCCATGTCACAGGGGCTGGTCTTGCACAGGTGGCCAGTAAGGCTCACAGGTATGGCATTGACAGGGCTGTACAATGCAGCACCAGTACGGGATGGTCACCCTGTGTAGTCAGTGTCCAGTCACAACACTATATCTGCATACACCCTCACAACAGGCAGCAGACATACACACATGTTGACACACTGACATGGTGGTGACCACACATGTCTACACGGAGGGATGACGTGCTGCATGTACTGCACCATCCACATCCATGCACCCCACACTGAGGTAGGTACAGATCTCTACCATGGTGTACAGTGATGTGTGGCACGTGGCACATAGTCCCCCCGATCTGTGGCATACATGGGCACACATTCCTGCACACATGTTGGTGCTAGGAATGCCACACCCGCTATATGGGATATGTGCAGGCGTGCAGTGGTATGTAGTGCATCCTGCGTACTACCACTGTATCTGGCAGCTGTGCCAATATTTGCACTTGGGAGGTGGTAGGGGTTACAGTGGCCATGTGACATATGGTCGATGACGCATGGCCGATGGGTATGCATTATGGCAGTGCTGTCATGTAAAGGCGACATAGCAGACTGTATGCACATGGCAGGGTAGGATGGTGTGTGACACACCTGTGACCAGCACCTGCACACATGCATGTGGACAGGTGTTTAAACACATGGTGTACACACAGACTGCCATGCGTGCTGTTACTATGCCACCATATGACGGCCCCCATGATGGGTATGCATGTGGTAGGGGGTTGCAACTGTGTTACGGACACCGGACACCACTCATGCACGGCTGCACCGTGCACAGTACATGTGTCACATGTATCCTCTGTTGCCATGTGTGTGTGCATTGCTACGTTGTGACATGTGTGTCGACATACATGGAACATGGACTGTGGTATGGTATCACAGCTGTCACAGGCAAACTGTACATGGGTATGTGTCCCAGTGAACACCGCTACACCCTGTAGGGGGTGCATACCACAGACATGTGTCTGCCTTCCCTTCGTGTGTGTATTACCGCGTACGCCTGTGTTATGCATGTGGTACATCACAGGCTTCGTATGTGTCCTGCGTGCAGTCCATGCACACAGCCAGGAAATCACATATGTGACATATCCGGACATTGTTTCACTGTGGTACAGCTGCAGTCATGTGTCATATCTGTGTCAGGCCCGTGTTATGTGTGGAGCATGCCTGTCCGTGTATACAGGTATGGGTGGACTACATCACACCTGTGGGATCATTGATAGTACATGTGTACTCTGCACAACGGACGTACACCGCCACATAGTCTTGTGGACATATGTCACATGCTGTTACTGGACCGTGAGGCATACTGCTGCACCGATGACATGGTGCTGGCATGGCAGCTACAGTGTTCACTGCAGTGTGTACATGTTCAGCCTGCACCCGTGACGCCTGTGCTGTCATCTGTGTGTGTACGTGTGACTGCATGTGTGTCCACCCTGTGCATGTATACGGGTTTACCTGGCCGTGACTTACGGTGTGTGCACTCCGTCTGCATGCCGGATGGCGCGTAGCACATACTACATGTGTGAGCATGGCCGGGTTGCTGTTGTGTGGGTGGACACACGACGGTCCACATTCTGCCTCCCATGATTTCGCCCCATGTGTATGCATGTCTGCACTGTGCAGATTCAAAGTGTCTGAGCATGCCCAGTAAGCAGCTGTGATGATGGACACACAGTACAGTGCACACCGCGCCCGTCTGCGTTGATACCCCGTGTGCATGCCTGTTTCCCCTTCGCAACTGCCACGTCTGTGGCATGGCCGGGTTGCTGTTGTGTGGGTGGACACACACGATGGTCCACATTCTGCCTCCCATGATTTCGCCCCATGTGTATACATGTCTGCACTGTGCAGATTCAAAGTGTCTGAGCATGCGCAGTAAGCAGCTGTGATGATGGACACACAGTATAGTGCACACCGCACCAGTCTGCGTTGATACCCCGTGTGCATGTCTGTTTCCCCTTCGCAACCACCACGTCTGTGGCATGGCCGGGTTGCTGTTGTGTGGGTGGACACACACGATGGTCCACATTCTGCCTCCCATGATTTTGCCCCATGTGTATGCATGTCTACACTGTGCAGATTCAAAGTGTCTGAGCATGCCCAGTAAGCAGCTGTGATGATGGACACACAGTACAGTGCACACCGCGCCCATCTGCGTTAATACCCCGTGAGCATGTCTGTCTCCCCTTCGCAACCGCTAGGTGTGAGGGCATGGCCAGTACACCATTCGGGGGTACACACTACAGTCGGCACCGATGTCTGCTACTAGGTGTGTAGCCATGGCCAATGACATCCTGCATAGCCATGGTGACCATCCAGGTGAGTCATATGTGGTTGTTATGCCACAATGGCTGCCTACATCGTGCACGCCGGATGCCCTCTCATAGGGTATACTGTATGTGGTGCATCCCGTATTCATGTCGTGATGTACTGCTCCGTAGTTAGTTGGTATTCCCGACTGCAGCACTACCGTGTTACTGTACGCCCACCTTGGGATGGTAACATGCTGTGTGACTGCGCACTCTGTCTTCATTCCCTATCGGCTGCCTTGCCTCTACAGATGATATCACCCACCTAGGGGTATGCCTCCTGACAGTGCTGTGCTCAGTAATCTCGGTAGCGGGTTCTGTAAATACATCATGCTGTAGTGTGTTCATGTAGGTAGGTGTAGGTTCGACTCCCGACCCTTCCCTGTGTGTGTGTGAGGTGTGTGTGTGTGTGTGTTTCCAGCTGCCTCTGCAGATGAACATGCTTTTAGACGCTTCGCAACACATACCTTGGCTATTGTCAGCTATTCCCTTACGGATGATGTCACCCGCCTAGAAGTATGCCTCTGACAGTGCTGTGCTCAGTAATCTCGGTAGCGCTTTCTGTAAATGCATCATGCTGTAGTGAGTACATGTAGGTAGGTGTAGGTTCGACTCCCGGCCCTTCCCGGTGTGTGTGTGTGTGTGTGTGTGTGTGTGTGTGTGTGTGTGTTTTACCAACTGCCTCTGCAGATGAACATGCTTTTAGACGCTTCGCAACACATACCTTGGCTATTGTCAGCTATTCCCTTACGGATGATGTCACCCGCCTAGAAGTATGCCTCTGACAGCGCTGTGCTCAGTAATCTCGGTAGCGCGTTCTGTAAATGCATCATGCTGTAGTGAGTACATGTAGGTAGGCGTAGGTTCGACTCCTGGCCCTTCCCCGTGTGTGTGTGTGTGTTTCCAGCTGCCTCTGCAGATGAACATGCTTTTAGATGCTTCGCAACACATTCCTTGGCTATTGTCAGCTATTCCCTTACGGATGATGTCACCCGCCTAGAAGTATGCCTCTGACAGCGCTGTGCTCAGTAATCTCGGTAGCGCGTTCTGTAAATGCATTATGCTGTAGTGAGTTCATGTAGGTAGGCGTAGGTTCGACTCCTGGCCCTTCCCCGTGTGTGTGTGAGGTGTGTGTTTCCAGCTGCCTCTGCAGATGAACATGCTTTTAGGCAGCAACACATACCTTGGCTATTGTCAGCTATTCCCTTATGGATGATGTCACCCGCCTAGAAGTATGCCTCTGACAGCGCTGTGCTCAGTAATCTCAGTAGCGCATTCTGTAAATGCATCATGCTGTAGTGAGTTCATGTAGGTAGGCGTAGGTTTGACTCCCGGCCCTTCCCCGTGTGTGTGTGAGGTGTGTGTGTGTGAGGTGTGAGGTGTGTGTGTGTGTGTGTGTGTGTGTCTGTTTCCAGCTGCCTCTGCAGATGAACATGCTTTTAGATGCTTCACAACACATACCTTGGCTATTGTCAGCTATTCCCTTACGGATGATGTCACCCGCCTAGAAGTATGCCTCTGACAGCGCTGTGCTCAGTAATCTTCAGTAGCGCGTTCTGTAAATGCATCATGCTGTAGTGAGTACATGTAGGTAGGCGTAGGTTCGACTCCTGGCCCTTCCCTGTGTGTGTGTGTGTTTCCCGCTGCCTCTGCAGATGAACATGCTTTTAGACGCTTCGCAACACATACCTTGGCTATTGTCAGCTATTCCCTTACGGATGATGTCACCCACCTAGAAGTATGCCTCTGACAGTGCTATGCTCAGTAATCTCGGCAGCACGTTCTGTAAATGCATCATGCTGTAGTGAGTACATGTAGGTAGGCGTAGGTTCGACTCCCGGCTCTTCCCTGTGTATGTGTGTGTGTGTGTGTGTGTGTGTGTGTGTGTGTGTGTGTGTGTTTCCAGCTGCCTCTGCAGATGAACATGCTTTTAGACACTTCGCAACACATACCTTGGCTATTGTCAGCTATTTCCTTACGGATGATGTCACCCGCCTAGAAGTATGCCTCTGACAGTGCTGTGCTCAGTAATCTCGGTAGCGCATTCTGTAAATGCATGATGCTGTAGTGAGTTCATGTAGGTAGGCGTAGGTTCGACTCCCAGCCCTTCCCTGTGTGTGTGTGGGGTGTGTGTGTTCACAGCTGCCCTAGTAGAGTGTAGTTATTTTAGACGCTTGGCAACACATACCTTGGCTTTCGGCGGCTATTCCTTTACGGATGTTGTCACCCACCTGGACGTGTGCCTCTGACGGTGCTGTGTTCAGTGGTCCACGTAGCGCGTTCCATACCTGTGTCATACTGTTGTGCGGTTGGGTATGTGGGGGTGTGGTCAATCACCATGCCTACCAGATGTGTGTGTGTGTCTATGCTCCCAGCCGCATGGGTTCATAGGGTATGGCTTTAGAGTTTCCGCAGAACACTTATATCCTGCCGCCATCCCTGTGTTTGTGGATGGTGAGATGCAGCTCGTGGACTGCCTGTGTGCCTGCTGTGGTTGGCAACCTCTGTAGCGTGTTCTCCATGTGCACCCTGCTGTGGTGTGGTGGGGTGGTGCTGTGTACGTTACACTCACGGCCTTGCCACATGTGTCCGTCTGTATCTCTCTCGTTGTATATATACATACCTATGTTGTGCCCATAGCGCTGCTCTTGCATGGACAGCTGTCTGTCCCATGTATCGCATATTTGCACGGCTGACACATAGAACTGTGGTACGATGCATATCCACTCATTGTCCATGCAACGTCCGTAT
Organism: Protopterus annectens; assembly: GCF_019279795.1. Lineage (NCBI taxonomy): Eukaryota > Metazoa > Chordata > Ceratodontiformes > Protopteridae > Protopterus > Protopterus annectens. The sequence goes on from NC_056730.1 coordinate 192,210,807, forward strand.
TCCAGAACACCCTAGAGACATCTGCTGGATATCGTGGCAGACAGCTATCCTTGCTGTACTGACACTGTACCCATACACGCCATAAACCTTGTGTATAATTGCCTGTTTATGGTGTGTGTATGTCTAACTGTGCTGTATGCATGGTCGTGTGTGTGTCCCGCTATATCCATCTGTGCAGGTGTCGCCACTATGGGTAATCCTTGTAGACCGCTGTTTCATGTGCACTTCAGCACATACCTGCAGACTGTACTACCCCTCCTACGGCAGCGGCCTTAGATCGACCACAGCCCTAGGCTATAGGGCTCCATGGCGCCCACCACCACAACACATGGTGCCCCAATCCTGGTGTACCTACATGACATCCCTACTAGACAGGTGGCCCTACTAGTGCGGCACCCTAGGCAGCCGCAGGATTGGTGTATGCCTACGGCCGGCTATGAGCACATCACAAGGCATACGTTTACATTCAGTGTTTTACAAAGGCTAGGTTATAATACCAGAGGGGGGACCTCATCAACTATGCTTTAGAATGTGGATTGAGATGGATTATTAGGTGGAGAGTTGACCACACACCAGGGCTGACTGATGAAACACTGATTAAGCCTCTTTTGAGAAGCAGGTGGCTTAAACCCAAGTAACAGGAATGTAGTTTAGGTACAGATATACAGTTAACACACATTAGTCCACTCTTTCAGTTGTTTACCACTGTATTACATTGATATGATATACATATTTTCTATATATATTTTTAGATCTTTGATTGATGAGTATTAGGCATAGTACAATATCATATAATACATGTTTTAATAGGATGTTTTTGGAGATGTTAATATATGTGTGTGTAGTTAACATTGCGTCTGTGCTTTATATGCTGTGGTTAATTGTTCATTGTTTGCTGAGAAATTGACCAATGAATGTGTAAGGAGGGATATTTAAAGCCTGGATGCTTCTATGTTATGTATAAGTCTGACGAAGCCTATGGGTGAAAGCGGTTACTTGTCTATGAAGGAACCTTTGTATACCATTTGGGCACTGTCCTGGACAGTTTCGACGTTGACTGTTTCATCTACCTATGTGTGTTTTGGATTGTGTGCCATAAGGTGCCAGCGGTTCTTTGATGTTGATTAGGTGTATTCCATGGTCAATTGACATTAATCCTATTAATTCACTGAAGGATGTTCTTTATAAGTGGGAACACCGTAGTTTAACCATCCTATGACCTTCCTAGCTGAAGTTGTTAGTGTGCCATTGGTATGTGTTCCACAGGTCGCCCATTTGTTCTGCAGTATGGAAGCGAGTGATCCCCATTTTGTTGCTGGCAGATTGAGTGCTGTGTACGCCGTAATTCGCACGGCGGTCTGACTTTGTATGGGGAGTGTCTACTGTAGTCCCTATCTGTATTACCTGTGTTATGCCTTACTGCAGCTGTGTAATTCCACCAGGTTTGCAGTTATGGGTGCCATCTTGGTCGTACGCTTGTCCATCCATGGGAATTGCCTACTGGACACTGGTATAGGGCTGTACACATTTCACACCTGCATTTAGCATTATCCGGTGGATGCTTTGCATTATTAGTGGGGAGTAAGGCATGTGCTATACCCACATCCCTCCCACAGGGCGGGACAATGGATTATCTGCCAAACAACACCGAGCCCCATTTCTGCATACCCAGGGTCCCATGGCTGCAGCCCTCGATGGTACCCATTACACATCCTTCATGTGAGCGGGACTGGGATGTGGACGCACTTCTATGGACTCGACAATCTGGGGATTTCTGTTCATATGTCCTGCATTTCATGGACACTTGTCATCAACCTTAAACACGCTGGTGGTGCATATGTCTAGCTGTGCCGTACTCACGGCTGTCGCTTCTTCTGGTAGAACGATAACAGCTGGATGGTATTCCATACTGATCAATTTTGGGTCCTACAATGGACACCAATGTGCATATATAAAGTGTAGAACTTGTTGGACTGTGTCCATCTGGCCAGTGGTTTTGACTGCTGCTGTATGTTCCCCAATCGTGGATGTCTGTTTGACTACCCATATTATGTAGTGCTACGAAAACCAGGTGTTTCTAAAATGAACCCAAATGGTGTAAATCCAATGATGCAGGTTAGCAACTGCTTTAAATAATCCTCAGAAGTCAAAATAGGAAATATCCGCCACTGTATTGTCAAAATAACACCACCAAAACATGTGGATCCTACTAATTCATTGAAGGATGTTCTTCATAAGTGGGAACGCCATAGTTTAACCATCCTATGACCTTCCTAGTTGACGTTGTTGGTGTGCCATTAGTATGTGTTCCACAGGTCGCCCATTTGTTCTGCAGTATGGAAGCGAGTGATCCCCATTTTGTTGCTGGCAGATTGAGTGCTGTGTACGCCGGTATTCGCACGGTGGTCTGACTTTGTATGTGGAGTGTCTACTGTAGTCCCTATCTGTATTTCCTGTGTTATGCCTTACTGCAGCTGTGTAATTCCACCAGGTTTGCAGTTATGGGTGCCATCTTGGTCGTACGCTTGTCCATCCATGGGAATTGCCTACTGGACACTGGTATAGGGCTGTACACATTTCACACCTGCATTTAGCATTATCCGGTGGATGCTTTGCATTATTAGTGGGGAGTAAGGCATGTGCTATACCCACATCCCTCCCACGGGGTGGGACAACGGATTATCTGCCAAACAACACCGAGCCCCATTTCTGCATACCCAGGGTCCCATGGCTGCAACCCTCAATGGTACCCATTACACATCCTTCATGTGAGCGGGACTGGGATGTGGACACACTTCTATGGACTCGACAATCTGGGATTTCTGTTCATATGTCCTGCATTTCATGGACACTTGTCATCAACCTTAAACATGCTGGTGGTGCATATGTCTAGCTGTGCCGTAGTCACGGCTCTCGCTTCTTCTGGGTGGAACGGTAGCAGCTGGATGATATTGCGTACGGATCAATTTTTGGGTCCTACAATGGACACCAATGTGCATATGTAAAGTGTAGAAGTTGTTGGACTGTGTCCATCTGGCCAGTTGTTTTGACTGCTGCTGTATGTTCCCCAATCGCGGATGTCTGTTTGACTACCCATATTATGTAGTGCTACGAAAACCAGGTTTTTCTAAACTGAAACAAAATGGTGTACATCCAAAGATGCAGGTTAGCAACTGCTTTAAATAATCCTCAGAAGTCCCAATAGGAAAGAATCGCCACTTTATTGTCAAAATGACACCACCAAAACAAGTAGATCACGAGCACTTTCGCCCGGTCTTACCGGGCATTTTCAAGTGTAATTAGCTGAAACAATAACTAAATAAATAATAATAAATAATTTAATAATAAAGATAATAATATGTTATTTGGACAATAGTTTCTGCTATTGACATACAATGTGGTGGGTGGTGCCGGTTACCATACATATGGCTTTCTCAAAAGCCGACTTCACACTTCTAAACACTAGTGTGGTCTCCTTTAAGGCCCCTGAGCCAGTGGTAAACATTACTCAAGCCACTGAATCACTTACATATGCCTTCTACCAGCACCTACAGGACTGCATGGATCAGGCAATCCCTTACACAACTGTGAGTCTTTGTGCCAATGCCAAGCATCCAGTCTGGTGTACCCCAGCCATACACAAGCTCTACAACGAAAGGAGGTAGCTACTACAAGACAGAGCAGAATCCATGTAAGGTATGACACACTTGCTCATTATATGTGAAGAACTACAAGCTCTCATGACATCATCCAGGGCAAGTCCAACAGATATATCACCAAGGACTCGACAGACAATCATACGGCCTTCTTTAGCTATGTTGGACACCTGGGAGGACACTCCCAGATATGCTCGGACTGGGTTCACAATGATGTGAAGTTTACTGAACATACACACATTGCCAACATACTGGCTGACAGGTTCAGCGCAAACATCTCCCCCCCCTCCCACCCACATGGAGAGATGTCTGTACCAGAGGATTGTGGCCCCCGAAACTTCTGTAATGCACAGGTGGGACATGCTCTCTCCAAGGCAGTGAACACAGCATCCATGGGACCAGATGGTGTCCCGGCTGTGTACTCCATGAACTCATTGAGGAATTAGACCCACAGTTAGACAGCTGTTTAATCTTAGCCTCACCTCAGGTAACGTACCCAAGTTGTGGCGCACGGCGACTGTAGTCCCACTTCACAGGGGCAGTGCCTCCACTGACCCTGGTTATTACCATCCCATTAGCTTGAGACGCCTTATCTGCAAAGCCATGGGGAAGGATCATAATGGAACTCATAGATGATGACATAGGGGACTTGCATACTTTGCATCCAACCCAGTTTGGCTTGGTCAAAGGCAGATCATGCATTTAAAACTTGGTTGACGTTTTAGGAACAGTCACCGAGGCCATTGATGAGGGTCAGGCAGTCCATACAGCCTACCTCGACCTGGCAAAGGCCTTCAACACAATACCCCCCTCGGGTATCATTGATAAACCCATCGGCTTGGATGTGAACCCATACATCGCAGGATGGGTTGCAAACTGGCTAGGTGACACAACCCACACGGTCATAGTTGCTGGCACCATGTCAGACTCACAGCCGGTCACAGGTGGTGTCCCATGGGGCTCAGTCCTGGGTCCACTCTTTTTCTGCATCTATATTTCCAAAGTACAAGCAAACACAGGGGGGTTATGGCTGACAATGTTTGCAGATGACTGCGAACTGGGTGCCATAATGGGACGGACATCTGACACAGATATCCTTCAGAAGGGCCTCACAGATATGGATATCTGGTGCCAGGGACATGGCCTACAGCTAAATGCCGGGAAATGCATAGTCATACCCTTCGGGAAGAACAAGGTTACCCCTAGCTGCCATATAGGTGGCAATCCACTGAGCACAGAGGGAGTTACCAGGGATCTGGGGACCCAGGTTGTCAGTCACCATTCATTCGACACACACGTTGCTAACGTAGTTAGGTAGACCTTCTACATTGCCCACCTGATCATGCAGGGATTCACATCTAGATCAGGGGAGGTCATCGTCTCCTTGTACTCATCACTCATTAGACCTATGATTGAGTACATTGCCCCGTTCGGAAGGTATCTGACCCGACACCTGCAGCAGCTGGGAAGGCCCCATAGGTTCATCGTCAAACGGATGCAGGGTGTCAGGAATTTGTGTTATGCTGCCCGACTGAAAGGACTCCTGCTCCATTCAGTCACATACCACTTGCTCAGTGGTGACCTGTGCCTGACATACAAGGCCATGTCGACCCATATTTGATGACTATGCTTCACCTAATGGATCTACATCCCTCAGAACCACAGGGGCAGGTGATGTGAACCTTGACACGGTCATTAATAGATTGTGTTGGAGGGACAGATTCATCACCCAGACACCCACTATGCTGTGGAACAACATCCCAGTACATGTGAGGCAGAGCACCTCGCTGGCCTTGTTCGAGGGGGATCTTGACCAATGGATGAGAGATTGCAGATATACCCCAGGGATTATGTCATTGTCACTGCTTCACAGAGGTACAGCAATATAATAGGCATTGTTATCTTCGGACTGGAGGGTTGGCAAAGGCAACATAACTATGGGCTAGGGTTATAGCTGCCCTTGGGCAGATAGCCTACTATGTACCTATGGACCTATGAACCTATGTTCATAGTTTATCCCATTCACACTTGTCTATCCCCTATCCTCATTCGTATGTGTATATTTCTCTGGCACATGATTGAACTATGTATTACCTGCAGGTATGCTGTGTACAGTGCACATACGTCACGGTTGATTACAGTGTATCTGTGTACCTACCTCTGTGATACTGAGGACTACCACACATCCTTCACACCATTACATGCATATGTCCATACTATTATTCTTTGGCCTGTGGGGGGTTGTTAGGGCAATGGTTACACGTGTCCCTGTTTGTGCATGCGTCATGGTGGTCTTTGACCAGCCTCCGTTGCTATCGTGGGATGGACCGTAGTGTTTGGTGTGTGTGTTTGGGATGTGTTTCCACTGCCGGTACATCTGTGGGGGGTGGGGTTGGCACATGTTCCTCTTTGCAGGGAGCCCCATCCTGGACATTTGTGTCATGTGTCAACACTTGGCACATGCCATATGTCCTGTGCTATTCCCACAGTCGTGTATGCCTTCCTGCATTACTACTGCGTGTTACTGGCTGTTTGTATCTGGTACACATGGCTATTATGTTGGATAGCTTGGCCTATTCCCATGCTATGACATACCCATTCATCCAGGCATATACATGTTATTCCATCCTTTGCATTGGCCGTGGGTGTTTGGCCATCCGGCAACGCTATTCTCAACGTGTGATGTCCCACCTTCACCTTCTGTGCATGTGGCAGCCTGTTGGGGCGTCCTGCTTGGTGGGCAGATGTTCCGCCATATGTGTTGTGTTTGACATGTCTGCATAGCTAATCATCAGTACGGTGGCTGAACATACTGCCTTGTCCAGATGTGTACAGTTATGGGCACTGTGGCGTGTGCACGCCTATGGGGTTTCGACAGATCCATACCACATGCAGGATGTACACATTCTGCCGACACATTCACATGCAGCCATTTGGATATCTGTACCTGAGGTGGGATGTTAACATATGGGGTACATATTTGCCCGCGTGGCACTGCCTAGGACAATACTTCTTACTACATTTCAGGTATACCCATTGTGTGTAGGTGTGCAGCTGCCAAGGCTGCTAGCTGGGTTGGGTGCACGGTCGTACATGGGTGCGGGTTACGTGCTATGATCGGGCTGTTGTGTATTACATTTGCATGCATGGGTTCTGCTTCTGGATATTACGCTTAGGCATACGCCGTCCTATGTGTATGCGACAGGCACGTTGCTGGGTGTAGTACATGTTGCTATGCACATGTTTGTCTGTGTTTAGGGTATCTGGTTTCCTTCTGGTTGTTATATCGACACGGCTACCCGGCTGTGTACTCTCACTACTGCTGGTGACCATGCCCATGTGGCTACTTGTGTGTAGGTGCGGCGCGCTGACATGCTGCGGTACACCTTCACTGGGTATGCCCACTGACAGTGCATTGCGTGATGGACACGGTATTACGCGTATCCTTTGTTCCTTGGACGGGTACAATTTGGACTTCGTGGGTTAATGTTTGGTTCCCCGTTTTGTGTGAACGGGTACTATGTTGCATACTCTGCGTATGTGTCATTATCCACGGACCCTGGCTGGTGCGGTTACTATTGCAGGCGGCCTGTGACAGCACTTTAGGTTGCTCATCGCCTGCCGGCTTGGCCACGCCTACGGGCGCATCCTACTTGGGCTCGCTCACGTGCCCTCTGCACGTGCTGTGGTTGCGGCGCGCACTCATTACTATGCATATGGCGCTGCTATGCCGATTATACACTGCACTGCCGGCGCAAGCCTTACACCGGCCTTGCGCCGAGCTTCATGAATCCCGGGGACTGTCTTTTTTTCATATTAATATTATATGGGGAACTGTTTCCACATATGTCATTACTCTACCATCATCCTGTTTATGTCTTTGTCATTGTTTCACCATCCTAGCTCTGCATTTTCCCTATTTCTGAACACATTATTGTACACAGCATGACAGAATTATTATGATGATACACTTCAGATTAACACATCTCAAAGATGGCTAGAAGTGGCCAATAAACAAAAGTCTTTTTACCTCTGTCTCCATGTCTCCCTATCTCTCTCTCTTTACCCCAGTTCTTTGCCATCAGTCTTTGCCCTCAGCATTTGCATGACACCTGGCACCAAGCACCAAATAGTACCTGACAGTAACTGACAGTTTGTATGAGTTTTTGCCTTCAGTTGCTTTATTCTGCTGCTTCTTGTACTAATGTGCTTAGCCTCACTGCACTAGAGAAAGACAGAATGACAGCACTATGAACTGCGTGTTGAATAGGCTACAGAGCTGAATGCACAGCATATGGGATGTTTCCACTGTAACTATTGTTATGAAATATGCTGCACACAAACACCTTTGGTTTATAGTACTTCCATAATCTGTTCAAATATGTGTATTTTAGCACCTGGTGTTTGTCTTGCTTTGTGGTGTGATCAGATAATGATTATGTTTACAGATTGTCAGGTAGTTGAATCCAGCATCAGGTATAAAATTATAAACATTATCATATGCCATTACATTTTGCTCTGTTAAATTATGGATACATGTGTTAATCTACCAGCAGTACCCTGCTTTTGCTCTTGTATGTTTCGCAATCATCACAAACCGGCTCATACATTACTAGATATAAGTGGAAGACTTCAGGTTAAATTGAGGATTTATGTGTTGACATTATGCAACACTAGGCACAATTTAAAAATATAGTTCTTGTGGACACAAAAGGTGTTACGATTAAATCTTTAGCATTACCATGCATTTTGTAAAGTATTTTATGTGGGGCATTTAGGTGTATGTTATCACGTAGTGACTTTAGTAGCGAATGATGTGAGAGAAACAAATTCATTTGCATAAGGAACACTACAACATGCCTTAAACGTACACAATCAGTGGGTATGAGGATATTGTAAGTATGCACCTGTATTATCCATATAATGAATATTTTACTACAATGATCATGGCACATGTAAACGATGACATAGAAAACATTAACATGACATACATCTGTTATGACATGTCTGAGAATCAGATCTGTCTTTATGTATACAATGCTTATTTGTGCAAAGCTTGCCATGATGCACCATAGACCCCTGATAATTCTAATTCTAAGTTCAGAAACTCAAAACAACAACTATGCATGCACTAGTGGTGGACTTCAGTAAGTAATTTTGACAAACAAAAATTGTCAGAGGCTTATATTCCTTTTGTATTTTAAATGGTTTGTTGTATTTAAGATATGACGAGTTCACTGTTATTTTATGTAAACACTACATAATGTAAATTATCTTTACACACTAACACATTATACTTACAAATGATCTACAATGGTGTGGGACCTTTGCCCACATAATTACTGAGTGGTATTAAGTAGTGTCCTTTCATGAGCTGGATATGTATATTTTGTATTTAAATTGCACATTGTATACATCATCATCTTCTTTTGGCTGTTCCCATTAGGGGTCGCCACAATGGATCATCTGTTTCCATTTCTTCCTGTCCTCTGCATCATTCTCTTTCACACCAACCACCTGCATGTCCTCTCTCACCACATTCATAAACCTTATCTTAGGCCTTCCTCTTTTCCTCTTACCTGGCAGCTCCAGCCTTAGCATCCTTTTCCCAATATACCCAGCATTCCTCCTCAGCATATGTCCAAACCAATGCAATCTCGCCTCTCTTGCTTTGTCTCCAAACTGTCCAACTTGAGCTGACACTCTAATATACTGATTCCTAATCCTGTCCATCCTAGTCACACCAAGTGCAAATCTTAACATCTTTAACTCTGCCACATCCAGCTCTGACTCCTGCCTTTTCATCAATGCCACCGTCTCCAACCCATATAACATAGCTGGCCTCACTACCCTCTTGTAGACCTTCCCTTTCACTCTTACTGGTACCCGTCTGTCCGAAATCACTCCTGACACTCTTCTCCACCCATTCCACCCTGCCTGTACTCTCTTCTTCACCTCTCTTCCACACTCACCATTACTCTGAACTGTTGATCCCAGGTACTTAAACTCATCCACCTTTACCAACTCTACTCCCTGCATCCTCACCATTCCTCTACCCTCCATCACATTTACACACATATATTCTGACCTTCATTCCTCTCCTCTCTAAAGCATATCTCCACCTCTCCAGGGTCTCCTCAACCTGGTGCCTACTTTCACTACATATCACAATGTCATCTGCAAACATCATAGTCCACGGGGCCTCCTGTCTGATCTCATCTGTCAACCTGTCCATCACCACTGCAAATAAGCAAGGGCTCAGAGCTGATCTTTGATGCAATCCCACCTCCACCTTAAACGTATCTGTCACTCCCACCGCAGTCCTCACCAATGTCACACTACCCTTGTACATATCCTGTAACACTCTTACATACTTCTCTGCCACTCCCGACTTCCTCATACAATACCACAACTCCTCTCTAGGCACCCTGTCATATGCTTTCTCTAAGTCTACAAAGACACAATGCAACTCCTTCTGACCTTCTCTGTAATTCTCCAACAACACTCTCAGAGCAAATATTGCATATGCAGTGCTTTTTCCTGGCATGAAACCATACTGCTGATCACGAATCATCACCTCCCTTCTTAGCCTAGCTTCCACTACTCTTTCACAAAACTTCAAGCTGTGACTTATCAATTTTATACATCTGTAGTTGCTGCAGCTCTGCACATCACCCTTATTCTTAAAGATCAGTACCAAAACACGTTTTCTACACTCCTCAGGCATCCTCTGACTTTCCAAAATTTTATTAAACAATCTGGTTAAAAATTCCACTGCCATTTCACCTAAGCACCTCCATGCTTCCACTGGTATGTCATCTGGGCCAACAGCCTTTCCATTCTTCTTCCTCTTCATAGCTGTCCTTCCTCCTTGCTAATCTGTTTAATTTCCTGACTCACTATCCCCACATCATCCAGCCTTCTCTCTCTCTCATTCTCTTCATTCATCAGCCCTTCAAAGTACTCTTTCCATCTACTGAACACACTCTCCTCACTTGTGAGTATGTTTCCCTCACTATCCTTTATCACCCTTACCCGCTGTACATCTTTCCCAGCACATTATGAAATATTCACAGTGACATACTAACTAATGAATACTTGCATACAAGGACTGTGAGCTGAACAGTCAAGAATGCTTGCTTGTCACTCCACTGTTTTTACAACAATGATCATTATCATCCATCTGGTCAATACACCATAATGCGAAACAACAATTAATATTGTATGCTGGAAGTGCATCCAAAAAGAGCCAGGCAACAAAAATTAATCCAACATTTTAATAAAAGATTAAGTGCTTTCATTCAACAAGATCTTCATCAGCATCTAAACATAGCAATTACAAACTGTGGTGTAAATACATTCAGAGATATAACATAACAAGTAGAAACAACCAGTAAGAAACATCCTCTCAATTAAATACTGCATACATAATTACTTACTTAATTAACTTGCAATACATTGCCATCCCTTAACAAGATCCTTTAAAATAAACCATGAATTAAATAAAAATTTGTTAAATGCAAAACCAAAAAATATTTTATTTTATTAGCCCTTGATACTAAAATAGTGTTCAAAAATATTTTTGCATTTAAAACAGGTGGGGAAGGGGCATTTAATCTTAATGGCCAAAAATAGTTCCCTTGATGCCAACCTGGCATAAATTTTAGTTTTTAAATGACATTTGGCTTTTCTTACATACAATGCAGCACACTTAAGGCAGTTTGCTACGTAAACAACACCTGATGCATTTCAGTTTAAGTCACCATTGTTTGTTTACAATTATGGGTAAGAAGCAATCCTAATGTTAGGGTCATCATAAATAACCCTGCACTGACTGCAAGCAGCACATTTTACTATCCTCTGTTTTTCACTTGGGACCACAAGTCTTTTGACTATGTCCTTAATGTCTTACTCCTTTTGTAAACAACAGTGGGTATTCTCCTAATTTATCCTTTAAAATATATAACTCAGTCATAAATTTCCATTTTTTAGCAATAAAATCATTAACACATCTACTAGTAGTTCCAAAAGACAAAAGCATAGCATTCGAAAAGTCAACTTTACCAGTATCAGCTCATTGGGGGATGACCCCCTCATCCAAAACCGATTTGTATCTAACCCATCCCAACATTTTTACTTCATCTGCTGCCTTTTTAATCATTTTCTGGGGATGTCGTCTTGCTAAAAACAAATCAGCTGAAAATCCATTTCTCTGTCAGATATGTCATACTGTGATGCTAATCTGGACAACAGAACAAATTGTCCCTTAATTAAATGTATTTTGTGCCATAAAGGATAGCAACTGTTGTAGTGAAAAAAATATTTGAAAAAGTCTTCTTCTATAAATATTGAACTCATGTCAGCACAAAGAACTACTCATTTTTATGGTAATGATCAAATAATCAATTTGATCAAAATTGGAACTACTAGTAAACATTAAAAACTGTGTTGTGTTGTTAATATATCTAATAAATTTATTTAGACAACCTTAATCGGCACCCCAAAAATCAGAATGCCATCTAGGTATCTAAGGTATAAATTAATAAATTTCCAATAATTGTTACTCATAACAAAGAATGATTCTCAAATCCACAGTACAATAGTGGGAAAGGTAAGGGTGGAGAAAGCGCCCATAGCCACACTTCTAGTTTGCTAATAGTATTCACCATCAAAACCCCTCAAATTATTCTAAAAAAATATACATCATTTCAAGCGATAAATTCATTTCATCCTGTTGCTTATTGGAACTAATAGTTAATGCTTGTTCAAACCATTCCATCCCTATTTTGAGTGGTATAACCAAGAATAGATGTTTCGCATCTATATTCACATAATAGACTTTATTGTTGTAAACTGTGCCACTAATTTGTGCAAGATACTGCAAGAATCCCTCAACACATGTGGTTTGGCATTAAAAAAACTTCATATTATATAGGGTTCAACCAAACATCCTAATAATGGGCGATTTCAACTACCCCACCATTAACTGGGAAAACTACTCATGCATCAACTACTTCACTCAATGCTTTCTGGAAGTCATAAATTCCAGTGCTCTGGATCAACTTATCCACACCCCCACCAGGGGCAATGATATCCTAGACCTAGTCATTACCAACACGAGTGACCAGTGTTCCACACCTGAAGTCAACTCCTCGTTGGTCACATCCGACCATAAGCTTATCACCCTAGATATCCACATCCCACCCCCCACCCACCATTAAGGAAACCATTGTAAAAAAATTCTCCAAAGCCAACTTCATGCTTCTTAAGACAGAAGTGGTGAACGTGATGACACCCATGCAGATGGACAATACAGTTACGACTGCTGAATCCTGCACAAATGCACTCAATAAGCACTTACACAAGTGCATGGATTGTGCTATCCCCCCAAAAAGGAAGCCAATCTGGTGGTCCTCTCCCATAAACAAACTCTACAACAGAAGGAAAAAACTGTTGCAAAATAGAGTAAAATCCCATGAGTGAAGGAGCTCCCTGGTCAGCCTCAGTAAAAAGCTGAGATCCCTTATAAGATCCTCCAATGCTGGCTATGAAAAACAAATCACCACTGATTCTAAGGGCAACCACAAAGCATTCTATAGCTATGTCAAGAATCTCAATGGCAACACCAGATCTGCTCTGAGTTACAGCACAACGGCATGAAAATTACAGAACCAACTGATATTGCCAACATCCTGGTAGATAGGTTCAGTGCTAACTTTACCCCCCTCTCACCCCCTAAAAGGCCCATATCTATACAGGAAGAATGCAGAGTCCCTGTAATCACATCTATGCAGGATAAAAGCTGCACTCTCTAAAACCCAAAACACAGCATCCACGGGCTTGGACAACATCCCAGGCTGCGTTTTACACAAACTTCAGAACAAACTGGCTCCCCCACCTAAGCAACATGTTCAATCATAGTCTCACGCCAGAATTTGTGCCCACTGAATGGTGCACAGCAACAGTTATCCCACTCCACAAAGGAGGGGCCACCACTGATCCTGGGAACTATCGCTCTATTAGCCTGATGAGCCTGGTCTGCAAGGCCATGGCACGTATCATCATGGAACTCATAAACAAAGACATCTGTAACCTCCAAACTCTGGACCCCACCTAGTTCGGGTTTGTGAAAGACAGATCATGCCTTCTGAACCTGATTGACTTCTTTGAGGCAGTCACCAAAGCTGTAGACGAGGGTATGGTGGTTCACACAGCCTATCTTGACCTTGCCAAGGCTTTTGACATCATTACCCATTCTGGAATTATAGCTAAACTCACCAAACTAGGTATAAATCCCTACATCACAAGATGGGTTGCCAATTGTTTCACTAACAGAACCCACATTGTAAAAGTTGCAGAGTCCAAATCTGACTTCAAACCAGTGACAGGTGGAGTACCACAGGGTTCAGTCCTGGGACCTCTCCTGTTTGGTATCTACTTCTCTGAAGTACAGGCTAACACAGAAGGCCTCTGGCTAATGAAGTCCACAGATGACTGCAAACTAGGAGCCATAGTCGAGTCCCCAAATGACGTGGACATCCTACAGAAGGGCCTAAAATCTGACTTCAAATCAGTGACAAGTAGAGTACCACAGGGTTCAGTCTTGGGACCTCTCCTGTTTGGAATCTACTTCTCTGAAGTACAGGCTAACACAGAAGGCCTCTGGCTAATGAAGTTCACAGATTACTGCAAACTAGAAGCCATAGTCAAGTACCCAAATTATGTGGACATCCTACAGAAGGGCCTCACTGAGACAGATGCCTGGTGTCAGGGGCATGGCCTCAAGCTCAGTGCCATAAATTGCATTGTCTTCCCCTTTGGTAAAAACTCTGTACCCATGAGCTACCACATAAACAGCAGTCTACTAAATGCAGAATGTGTGATAAGAGACCTTGGGACCCAGGTGGACAGTAGTCTCTCCTTTTGATAATCACATCACCACAGTGGTCAGGAAATCCTTATATGTGGCACACATCATCACAAAAGGGTTCTCATCTAGGAAAAAAGAGGTTATGGTTCCCCTCTACTCAGCACTCATTAGACCCATTATAGAGTACAATGCCCCTTTTGGAATGTACCTCACAAGACATCTGCAGCAGCTGGAAAGGCCACAGAAGTACCTCACAAAGAGGATTACTGGCTTCAAACAGATGCCCTGCACTGACCATCTCAAAAAACTCCAGCTTTACTCTGTAGCATATTGCCTACTCCGAGGAGATCTCTGCCTAACATATAGAGCTATGTTAAACCCAGAGGTGTTGGACATGCTACACCTAAGGTAATCCAAATCTCTCCAAGCTACATGCTCTAGGGACCTAAAACTTGTCACCACAATAAACAGGACATGCTGAAGGGATAGATTCCTATCCCAGAGACTTCCTATACTCTGGAACAAGCTACCCATCTATGTCAAGCAAAGTTCCTCATTAGCACTCTTCAAGAAAAATCTTGATGAGTGGATGGAAAATAGGAAATACACCCTGGGGATCACTTCTGTAGCTCTGCTCAAGAGGGGCAAAGGAAACTAACTTTTTTGGGTGGCATAAGCCAAGGAACCTTGTTGGCTAGGCTTACTTAGGCCCTTGGGCCGATAGCCTAGTACCTACCTATGAACCTATGATCCACACACACTTTGCTAGGGGCTTGGTCATCCCTCTGTAGCTACTGTGGGGCACAAAGGTGAATTGATGATATCCCTGTGGGTTTTAGGAATTCCAAAGATTGAAGGGATCATTTATTCACCACTAGATGATCCAAAGTGGCCTTTGGAAGATGACCATCCCATGAAATATCATAAAGCCAGCTATCAATTTTTGTATAGGTTATACTAATCTCATTTTAGATACAATTTAAAAAAAATCTTCATTATTAAAATATTGGTGCATTTTACTAATGTAGAGAAATGTATTCAACAAAAAAAAAAAAAAAAAAAAACAAGAAAGAAACACTCCACCACCCTTGTCAGGTTTCATAATTCTTATAGAATGGTCATAAGATAATTTGTTCAATAAAACATTTTTTTCCTTGGTTAAGTTATAAAATTTACAATTAAGAACACTAGAATCAAATGACCTAAAATCCTTTTCACACAATCTTTTTAAATAATGACAGATGTTGCACAAGGCGAGGTTTAAAAGTATTACATTCTTGTAAAGGCTGTTGTAAAAAAGTGTACCTAATGCCTTTTCTGAAAAAAAAAAACTTAAAATTTAACTTTCTAACATATAACTTAAATTCAATGAGACTGTCCACTAAATTAAATCTAATGGCTGGAAGAAAGGAAAAAACCTTTGTTAAAAATCTCAAATAAATCAGAATGAACTGAAACAGAACTGTAATTCTAAATTTAAATCCATTAAGTTCATAGAGTGGTGGATTAACTAAAATAGAACTCAATCCTCCTATTTGTCCAAAGTTTTCTGTTTGCCTTTTCCTTATGTCCTCCTCTCCCTTGGAACAACAAATTGTTCCTGAAATTAATTGGTGTTCTCTTGAATCGGATATTGATAAAACCTTGGGGAATGGTGTGGCTTGGATGAATGGTGATTGCACACCTGACCCACAGCCCCTAAAAATAATTTTTGTCATCACACTAATGGTCCAGTGATCTTCTTCTATGTCACCCATAAATGGATAGTCTTGTAAAGCAGAACCCATTTCCTCAGAATGATAATCAGAAAGGTGTAAAATGCTATTTTGATTAACTAAAATATTTTTGCTGAAATTATCATTTGTTTTCCCTTTATCTGTACCCCTAAGTAAGGGATAAACACTGTTGCTCTTATACACTATCTTATCCCTTAAAAATGTCCTAGCTTTTCTCTCTCTAATTTCATTACACCTTTTATCAATAATTACAAATTATTGTTAAAATATTCCTCATAATGAAAAAAAATAATACATCTTTGATGATCTCATGTTGGAGTTGCTTAATTTGAATTTTCATATCCTTTAACTTTCTAGTGTTATATGTAATAATAAAGTCCATAAGTTGCAAACCAATCCTATCAAAAAGATCTAATAAATCCTTATGCAGTAAAGCCTGTGGACAACATCATTCGGAAATTTACAAATGTGCAGCCCCTTTGATACCCTCCCTACTGTTTTTAAATGGTGTAAGAACACTGTCCACTTTCAAAGAAGCAATGTTAGTGTTTGTCTTTCAAAAAAAAATCTTTTTAGCTAGGGAAAAACTTGCCTCAGCTTTCCCTGCTTGATTATTATGCTCTTCCAAAGTGATTAAAAACTGGATTCTTATTAGATCTATCTCATTTGTCAATATAAAAAGTACTATTGTGGTGTGTAGTATCTAAAGAAGAACACACTACAATGTCCATATAAGAAATAACACTGGAAGCAGAAACCACATCACTTCCTTGGTTACCTCCTCTTGGTGATAGCACAGGACAACCAGCTCTATTCAAAAGATCAACAGATCACAAATCACTTACTTGGTTACTTTGCCTTGATGGAAACACAAATTGAGCAATTTCATTCAAACTGCTGCATGGCAACAAAGAACCTCTTCTATCTGCACCAATTCCATTTAAAAGCTCAACTAATTGGTTAAATTACCCTTAGGTAAAGAACCATCACACATATCCTGTTCATTAAAAGAGCTAAGAGCTTGATTCACAAAACCATTAAAGTCGTAGTAAGCAACTTCAGAACAGGAAGCACTCACAAGGGAAGACATGGATATGGTATATGGAAAAACAACAAACCACAAATTAAAGAAAATCCTACTACAGCATAACAAAACAACAATAAATAGTATATGCTGGAATTGCATCCTCAAAGAGTCAAGCAACAAAATTAAATCCAAAATTTTAATAAAAGATTAAGGTCTTTTGTGCAACAAAATTTTCACGAGAATATAAAAATAGCAATTACAAACTATGGTTTAAATACATTCAGAGCCATGGAATGAAAAGTGGAAGCAACCAGTAAGAAACATCCTCTGAATTAAATACAGCATAAATTAATTAGTTAACCTGCAATACATTGCTATTCCTTAACAAGATCCGTAAAAAATAAATAAACCACGAATTAAATAAAATATTTTGTTAAATACAAAACCAGAAATAATTATATTTTGTTAGCCCTCAATACTACTCCAAAAATATAGGAGAAAGTGGAACAGATGGAGAATGGTGGCTTATGGGAAGCTAGTTTGGCATCATGGGAAATATTTTGGCAATTAAGATTAAATGCCACTTCCTCACATGGTTTAAATGATAAGATATCTTTGAACAGTATTTTAGTATTGAGGGCTAACAAAATATAATTAGTTCTGCTTTTGTATTTAGCAAAATGTTTTATTTAATTCATGTTTTTTAAGGATTGTGTTATGAACTGACAATGTATTGCAAGTTAACTTATTATGTATGCTGTATTTAATTGAGAAGGTGTTTCTTTTTGGTTGTTTCTGCTTTTTATATCACATCTCTGAATGTATTTAAACCACAGTTTGTAAACCCTATGTTTAGATTCTGATGAAGTTCTTGTTGAATGAAAGAGCTTAATCTGTTATTACAATTTTGTATTTATTTTTGTTGCTTGGCTCATTTTGGATGCGATTTCAGTGCATACTATGTACTGTTGCTTTTTTACACATTAGTGTGATTTTCTTTCATAATGTGAAACAACCCCATCTAACTGACACTACCACAATGCCAATGAATGAAAGGATATATGACTTATACGAACAGCATCATTATTTGTGATCAGCACATTGTTGTTTTGCTGCTTCTCAAAACACATTCCTTTTTATTCAAAGATGTGATGCATGCTATCAGCACACACAGATGATGTCATCCTTTCATATGTGCAATATTTCACACTTGTAATCAAACTTCTCCTTGAAACCTTACATCTCGTGTGGTGCTTAGAGTTGATGCAATGTACTCTACACTGTGCATATCCAGCAGTGAGTAATTCACATGAATGTGAGTCCCATACTTTTGTTTATAAGTTGCAAGATATTGACATGTATGGAGAACTCACTCTACCATTTAACTCGATTTATGCTACATCTATGCCTTGCAGGACAATGATGATGCCATGTCTTCAAATATGCTCTGTCTCATAGCTGTAGTAAGACTTCTCCTGTGGTGCATGCAGTCAGATGTTCAAACTCAGCAGTAATTGAGTAGTATAAGTGTTTGTGACTCTAGTGCTGTGGATGAATGAATTGCATCAGAGTTCTGATGGGTAGATTTACAGTGGGAGATGGGTCCCCATTAGTTTCAGTCTCCCTTTGCCCAAACAATTGCTTAGTACCACAATGCTGATGTCATGGATTCAAATATGTTTTGTCTAATATGTTGTGTGGTTAATGCACAGTTTTCTAGACCATGGACTTACATAGGCAGCTGTTCAAATCTAGCAAACAATGACATAATGTGAGTGTTGTGACAAAAAACACTGCCATAAGCTCTTTCCATTCCTTTTAGGTATAACATAGGCTTTTCAATACATTGATGAATTCATGCCATTGAAATAGGTGTTCTATGACACTTGTGGTGAGAAGTCTCTTGTGGCACACGCAGGTAATGCTGATTTCTATAATATGAGCATTTATATAGTCATTAGTTCAAATCTAGTAATATGTATGAGCAAAACAATACTGACATACAAGAGTGGCTCACCCGACAAACACTGATATGACTAACTCACTAACTTATATTTGTGTGAGCAGTAACTTGGCTAAATCCTTTTGATCCCTCAGAAGAAGTTTTAGTGAATATGTGACCATCAAAAACATTTCTTAGTTCACAACTTGGTGTGTCCTTTTTGACACCAGTAAATTACACTGTCTTATGACAGAATCAGTTAATACACAGCTCTGTAGAGTGTGGAGCATGAAAGGGAGGGGTTTGAATCTGGAATGGTATGTTTCTCAGACAATTGTGACAGACAGGAGTGTCTTAACCCAAATATTGGTGATATGAAACAGTAACAGGGCCACATTTTTGGAGGGATCAGACTCCATGTAAGGGGAGCCATAATAATTTTAAAATGATACTTATGTATTCCTCCAAGTATATTATTTATGACACATTAGATATGCTTCTTTCTATGCATCATGGTTGATACACATCTCTGTAAAGACTGACCTTAGGCATGTATTCGAGTCTGTCAGAGAATGCTTGCAAGCATTATTTACTCCCCCAAAACAATGCTCTTTATTCCATGACTTAATGGAAACATTTACATATTCCTTTTATTGTTTTTTTGCACCCAGTATAGAGGTTTAAAGGCAATAATGGCTTATTCATTGGTTCTTGATGCACGCCATACTGTACAGATGTCACAAACTGCAAGTGGATCCATGTTCCGATACTTTCCTGTGATTTTCTGGTGGGTAGTTGCTGTTATCGCATTCATTTTTGCACTTCCTGCCCAGTATAATGATGTATTAGTCGTGTGACATTTAGCACCCTGATCATTATATAATCAGTCTTAGGAGACAGCATTATCATTTGTTCTTATTTGTTAAGTCTTAATGGGTTAGTTTCTGATGTTTTGGCTCTGCTAAGGTAGTGAAATACTCTTGGAGGACAACAGCAATTGTTACAGGCCACTGTACAGTTGATGCATAAAAAAAAAATCAACATTTCAGTTAATAGCAGACATTAATGTTTGACCTCTTTATGATTTATGTTAGCGTACTGTTATACAGGTATTATTAATGTGTTCAACAAGGCTGAGTTTGGGGCAAACTGTGACCTAAAACATGATGCTATACTGGAGTCTGAGGTGTAATTTGATAGACTTATATTTCAATGTGTTCTGTGTTGTTTGCAGCATGATTACACCCACACAGATGCATTATACACAAATACTTTTAAAATGACAGGTGATATATTTGCTCTGTAGCTGATATTATTAAATACTGTTGGCTTTAGGCTGAGTCTTCTATGTGTATACTGACATTCCTACACATACAAACTAGTTATCAAGGGAGTGGCTGCATATGTGTTCTGCCTTGATTAATGTACATGCTAGTATGTGTCACATGACCATGCACTTCATTTTGCAGCTACACACGTCACACCTCTCATAGCTGCACAACTGTAAGTATGAATTACAGCACACTCTTCTGTTGATATGCTGGTCAAAGTGACAGTTCTGTACTTGTCGGACCCTTCTGGACTACAGTACATAAATACATGTTATTTATGAACAGTCATACTTTCTAACATTCACAATATGCATATGTAAGTTGACACCACAAATTATTTCTAAACTTACTAATATTATTGGTACAATTTTACAGACGTGCATGATTTTTGTCAGTATGTCACCATTTTTATATGTGTGTACATTGTCATTACAATTGCATTATTGTTTCCGTCATACATATAAGACAAGCAAAGTGTTACATTTCTTTAGCTTGTAGGTATGTTCAAACATCAATCATGTGTATGGAAATTATTTTCTTTGATGACTCTCACAGTATACATGACAATGCCAGTATAGTTCCAAACATCTGCACTAAGGGTGTAATAAGGCATTATCTTGGTACTCAAGTGAGTACATTTTTTTAAGCATGTCTTCGAAAATGTATAGTCCAAACAGTACACATTTGTTTAGATCTCTCTGAACTGTTGTCTACTGTACATTGCTATACAAAACAGAACAAGCTTTTCAAAGAAAAATGTACCTCTAAAATAAACTTTTTATGGTTACTACTGACTAGTTACTAATTTACCCCTTTCCTCACTGTAGTGTGATCTCAGAGTTGGTATATATAATTTGCAGGGGGTGTAAGAGGCAGGGGGCTTGCCTCCATGGGAAAATGTAAAAAAGGTAGATTTTTGTGTGGGGGGGTTGTGTTTTTTTTTTTTTTTTTTTTTTATGTTTGGGTTTTCAGAAACTCAATCATATGGTCTTGACCATATGAATTTCGAGTTTCTAAAAACTCAGTCATCTGACATAGACATATATATTTATATTTATCTAGCTCTCTTTCTATATGCATATATATATATATATATATATATATATATATATATATATATATATATATATATATATGTCATCTGCAAAGAGGGAAACTGGAGCATGACAAGAGAGAAAGAAATGCAGAAATAAGTTACCCCAGTATGTGACAGGGACATCATCAGAGTGAAGTACATAAATGTATTAACCAAGAATAATTATGTCTCCCATAGTTGAGAGAAAAAGCTTGTAAACTACATAGAATACTCAGAAAATCACAGTTCTAAATAACTCCATTACAGAGCATCATTAAACAGTATAACCTAATAATTTCTGCAGAAATAACCAGTGTGAGGGATCCCACCACAGCAGTCACACTCTTTAAATATACTAACTCTAAGGTTGCACAAACTGAGAAAAAAAAAGGAAAAACATAAAAAAATAAAGTCCACCTTTCCTGTCTTTTCTAAGAATTGTGGCTTAAAAGACAAACAATAGTATCTGTGACAAAGCAAGTATTGATGTTCTAAAATATCAACATATACATACAGCTTACATTTTGCAGTGTTTTGAAGTATGGTAGTATACAACACAATCAGCAGTACTATTTCAGTATAAAGATAAAACAGGTAAGGAAGAGCTGACAAACAGAATTGAGGAAAGAAGAAAAACACAGTAGCATAAAAGGATGACAACTTCGTGCATATTTTAACAGTACAGGTACAAGAAAACAAAAGTACCTGACAAAACCAGAACATTCAGAAACAGTAGACATGACCTGTCACATACAACAAGGGTCATTGCAGTCTTCGTGCAAGTAATCGTCCTGTAATATACCATTGGCACTCTTTTTGTCATTATCTTCGTCGTACCAATGATCTGGGTAGTGCATCTATATGTAGACTACACTGGACAGTTTGCGGGTTCTTCTCAGCTAATACTTACTTCACACAAGTAAAGTTCGCAGGAAGCTTCAATTGGAATCACTTTTGTTCAATATATGCTCATATGCTTAAGGTGGTGTTCTAACCTAAGCATAAAGTACTTTGGAATCCAGAATTATGTCTTACAGATAGAATAGCTTGCTCTGAAACTTAACATATATGATTATATAGAATGGAAACAGCAAAGTAAGTAAACAGTTTCTTTTCTAAAAAGTAACAATTGTATTGATTATCTAGAATGTTCACGTATGTAAATCAGTGCACATGAAGAGAGGGACTTTAGACTGCTAGGAAGGTGACCACAAGATATCTACTAGAAAATATACTGAATAATGATTAATATATATACTTCCACTATGAGTGGATATGTTCGAACTGCCAAGGGAATCCCCAAACTGCATGGTCAAAAAAAAAACTTTTTTGAATGTTTTTTGCAGGGGGCAAGACCTTTGCACCCTCCAATGGTGGGGAGACAGCCCTGAACTTATATATACCAAATCCACATTCTCACCAACTTGAAGAATTAGGGAGGGTGGCCTAATGGTTAAGGTGTTTGCCTTATAAACACAAGGTGTAGGGTTTGAGTCTCACAAGGGATAATTGGCTAGGCTTAAAATGGCTAGCAAGGGCAGTTAGCCTAATACTAATCTATGAACCTATGAACCTAAATCACTCCCAAAAGGGCATAATTGCTGGCACAACTCACTGACAGCGATTTCACATGGAGAAACTCTGAATTTTAAGCACATGGCACTTGAGAATTCAATTTCATCTACTCACAGGTTACCCAAAATATACACCCACTGACTAGAAAAACTGGAGCTTTTCTCAATAGAAAGGAGAAAAGACAGGGGGATGTGATGTGGTATATAACATCATGTCAGTGAGATGTAAAAGGATCATGCTGAATAGGGAGGATAGATGCAGAGAAGGAGGCATGACACATGTAGCAGAATGTAATGATTAACTAAAAAAAAAAACAAAAAAACAAAACAAAAAAAAAAAAAAAAACAAAGCAAGCAACTGGCCAACAAACCAAAAGACACTTTAATAAACTCTAGTGCCTTGGCATACAAGCTTTTATTGAGTAAAACCTCATTATCATAAAAACAGTATATATATATATATATATAAAAAAATATAAAACACATGATCAATGAAACAATAAATGAATTAACAAAATGTAATCAACATAAATTAAATCAAGTACCTCTAATTACATTCTGAAGTTAAGCCCAAAGTCATTAAATTGCCATACTTCAAAATTTAAAGTTTTCTTATGTAGCAATTTATCTTTAAGTAAAAAAAAATCCCCAAACTTAGCTACCACCCACTCCAGAACAGTACCATGTAAACCTGAGAAATCACCCTTATGATATTGTTTAAAATGCAAAGCAATGGGACTATCAGGTTCTTGTTTCTTAATGTCCCTAATGTGCTCCTGCAACCTTAGTTTATAAAAAAAGGTTGCAGAGGCATCTGTATTTCATGCAAACATATTCACAGGTTTAAATCTGATGGCATTAATTCTAAATAAGATTATATAATAAACGGACAAATAGAACAACCCCCACAAGGAAAAGTACCTACTGAGGAAGGATGTCTATAAATACACATAGCAGGAGACACAAAACTGCTGTGGACCAACATGTCCCCCAAACTCCTACCATATTTGTAGTAAATAAAAGGGATCTTATTTAATATTAAAGAAAGTTCACAATTCCTTAATAAAATATTCCAATAATATCTAAGTAAATTAATAAATGTGTAACTAAAAATGCTATAAGTTGTAACAAAATATACTTTCCTTCCATTTGTCCCATCATCAACTAGAGAGACAATTTAAATATATATTATTACTATCCTGTTTCCCTCGTAGATTTCCAAAGAGATGCCTCACCTATATCCTTTGCATATCCCTTAGTTATAAACATCTAAACAATCATCTTAGCTTCATTAAGAAAATCTAATTCATTATTACATAACCTATGTAAATGTAAGAATACCCCATAAGGCAAAGAGGAAATTAAATTAGGGGAATGACAACTGCCCCCATGTAGGTACTGTCCACCATCAAATTTCCTATATATAGTTGTTCTTATTTCCCCATTACTAAAGCCCTGCAACTTTAAGTCGAATAAAGTAACTTCTTCCCACATTGTAAACCATAAAAAATCAAATTAAATCTATTATTCTGTAAATTATCAACAAAATTAACAACTTCATTGTAACCATCCCGATAAATAAAAATCAAATTGTCAATGTATCTAAAATAATAAATAACATTTTTACTTATAAAATCATGATTATAAAAAAACATTTGATTTCAAAGAAAGCCATCATCAAAGTAATATACATAGGGCAAACCGTGCCCCAATTTCTGTACCCTGAATCTGGTGGTAGATATCATTATAAAACACAACACAATTATTAACAAAACAAAAATGTAATAACTCAGTTACATAGCTAGAGAGAGGACTATCACCCAAAAATATTGCAATGCCTGAATACAATGAACATGTCTAATACTAGTATAAAGACTCTTAATGTCCAATGTTAGCCAAAACATGCCTGTGGTCTACTTAAGTTCAGAAATCTTAGTAAAAAAAAAAAAAATCAGAAGTATCTCTGATATATGAGGGAATTTTATTAACAAAAGGAAGATAGAAAATAGAGATAAAGCCTGGAGTAAATGGCACATCACCAAATCTCAAGCTGACAACCAGGTGTATCATGAGCTCAGAAACAAAGCAGAAAGTCTAATCAAACAGGGCAAAACAAATTATTACTTTACTATCCAAAACAAACACCATGACGACTCACAAAAATGCCGGAGAGCAGTTAATAACATCCTCCTACCAGGTAATGCTAGCACATCCACACCATCATCCACTAAGAACCTAGACTATATAGCCACTCAATTTAACAAATACTTCACTGAAACAATTCTAGCTGTCTCCAAGTACACTTCTACTATAACTCCCATTAATCTTACTTCTAACAAAAATAGGAACTTCTTCTCCTTACAACCAGTATCTACCAACACAATAAAAAGCTACTAAAAAAACTGAAACCCACTAACCTGGCTGGGGATAAACTTCATGCAGAATATCTTAAAATTGCAAATGTTGCTGTCTCCATCCCTATATCCATCCTCATTAACCGTTCCATCACTGAACATCTAGTTACATCAGTTTGGGAAATTTTTATATATTATTCCTTTACACAAAGGCAGCAAGTCAATGGAACTATCTAGTTATTGGCCAATTGCTATATGATCACCCATATCAAAGATACTAAAAAGATGCATACACACACAAATTATGGACTTCCTACTTACTAACAAATTACCATCCAATACCCAACATAGGTTCCAACCCTTCCACAACACCACCTCTGCCTTTATGACCTTCACTGATAGAGTTAACCACCACAGAAACAATAGCAAATTTGTCTCTGCTGTTTTTCTTGACCTTTCTAAGGCTTTTGATATGGTCTGTCATAACAAGCTGTTAAATGCTCTTACTCAACTCAACTTAAGGCAGTTTACTCTGTCCTGGTTCAAAAACTATCTAACAGACAGTCAGCAAGCAGTTCAATGACAACAAACACTTTCTTCTCTACTACCCATCATCTTAGGATTTCCCCAAGGTTCTATCCTTGGCCCCCTACTATTTACTCTCTTTACTAACAATCTCCATAGCACAACCCTTCATGCATCTCTTGTACAGCACACCGATGATTCTATACTGATATGTGCAGCTTCTTCTCTGCAAGATCTACAATCAATACCTCAACATTTCATCACTAAATAACATCATCATCTCTCACATACAACACACAAAACGTTTAGGTGTAGAAATCGACAGTAGTATGACATTTGAGATCCATAGGTCTGCAGTGGGAGTGATAGATGTGTTTAAGGTGGAGGTGAGGTTACATCAAGGATCATCTCTGAGCCCTTTCTAATTTGCAATGGTGATGGACAGGTTGACAAACGAGATCAGACAGGAGTCCCCATGGACTATGATGTTTGCAGATGACATTGTGATCTGTAGTGAGAGTAGGGAACAGGTGGAGGAGACCCTGGAGAGATGGAGATATGCTCTAGAGAGAAGAGGAATGAAGGTCAGCAGGACTAAGACAGAATATATGTGTGTGAATGAGAGGAAGGATAGAGGAATGGTAAGGATGCAGGGAGTAGAGGTGGCGAAGGTGGATGAGTTTAAATACTTGGGGTCAATAGTTCAGAGTAATGGTGAGTGTGGAAGAGAGGTGAAGAAGAGAGTACAGGTAGGATGGAGTGGGTGGAGAAGAGTGTCAGGAGTGATTTGTGACAGACGAGTACCTGTAAGAGTGAAAGGGAAGGTCTACAAGAGGGTAGTGAGACCAGCTATGTTATATGGGTTGGAGACAGTGGCATTGACAAAAAGGCAGGAGTTTGAGCTGGATGTGGCAGAGTTAAAGATGTTAAGATTTGCACTGGGTGTGACGAGGGTGGACAGGATTAGGAATAAGTATATTAGAGGGTCAGCCCAGGTTGGAAGGTTTGGAGACAAAGCCAGAGAGGCAAGATTACGTTGGTTTGGACATGTGCTGAGGAGGGATGCTGAGTATATTTGGAAAAAGATGCTAAGGATGAAGCTACCAGGTAGCAGGAAAAGAAGAAGGCCTAAGATAAGGTTTATGGATGTGGTGAGAGAGGACATGCAGGTGGTTGGTGTGACAGAGCAAGATGCAGAGGACAGGAAGAAATGGAAACAGGTGATCTGCTGTGGCAACCCCTAACGGGAACAGCTGAAAGAAGATAATTATTGCCCAAACCATTTAGAAAGTCCACAAAAAACTAGGTACACTTTATAGAAATAAAAAAATGTTTCATTAATAACACAAAAAACACTATAGCTAGAAAACATTTTATCGCAAGTCTTCTCTATGCATTGCCAATTCTCACAAACCTTAGGAAATCAGATTTAGACAAATTAGAATCTTGCTATAACAAAATTGCAAAATTTGCAACTGACACTAGCTCTAGGACACATTATTGCACTGTCCTCAAACAATTGAATTGGCTAGAACTCCCTTAACTAATAACTTATCACCAACTGTGCTTGGCACACAAGATGCTGCACAAACCTGATAAACCTCTTTACTTCAAAACTTATTAAATTCTTACTCTAACAAACATGTAGTTCGCTCATGCAGCAAATCCCTGTCAAATGTTACCAGTGCAAACAATAAATAAGGCAACTCTCTTTTCTTGAGCTACATAGCTAAAATCTGGAATAGCCCACCATCAGAAATAACATCTGCTACCAACTTATCTTGCTTTAAATTAACTCTTAAATCTCACTTAACCTATACGTGGCTATGCTCCAGTACCAATCCTGGATAGGAAAAGAATTCCAATGCAATTTTCGATTTACTCTAAACACTCTTTTTCTAGTAATACTAGTTCCTCACATAAATCAGCCCCGGGATTCATGAAGCTCGGCGCAAGGCCGGTGTAAGGCCTGCGCCGGCGGTGCAGTGAATAGTTGGCGTAGTAGCGCCATATGCATAGTAATGAGAGCGCGCTGCAACCACAGACACGTGCGTAGTGTACGTGAGCGAGCCCAAGTAGGATGCGTCCGGAGGCGTGGCTAAGCCGGCAGGCGATGAGCAACCTAATGTGCTGACTGCCACGGTCCGCCCATAATAGTAATGGCAGCAGCCAGGGCCCGTGCAGAATGAAACGCACGTAGAGTATGCAACATAGTACCCGTCCCAACAAAACGGAGAAGCAAACACAACCCACGAAGCCCTAAGTGTACCCGTCCAAGGAACAAAGGATACGCGTAACACCGTGTTCGTCCCGCAATGCACCGTCAGTGGGCATACCCAGAGAAGGTGTACGCAGCATGTCAGCGCCGCACCGACATAGGAGTAGCGACTAAGGTTACCACCTGTCCCACTTTGCGAGGGCAGTCCCTCTATGGGCAGTTGTGTCCCGATAAAAATATTAAAACGGCAAATGTGCTAAGATTGTAGGACATAATTATATCCCGTATTTAATGTAATGGTTGCATGAAATGGTTATTTCCGTAACTAAAATACCTAAATGTCACAAGAAACAGAATAAGCAACCAAACTGCTACAACAATAAGCTTTTATTTAGGCAAACAAGTGAAGTTCTATGCTATATAGTGACCGTGGGTATGTGTCGGCCTGTAAAATCTGATGTGAGTCCCGAAAATGTCCCACCTTGACCACTGGAAAAGGTGGCAACCCCAGTAGCAACATGGGCATGGTCACCAGGGTTACCAGCTGTCCCACTTTGCTATGGACAGTCCCTCATTGGACAGTTGTGTCCCGCCAAAAATCGAAAAACTGGCAAATGACCTGAGATTTCCTGCCAAAAATATTCCCTCAATATACCTGTAATAGTAGCATAAAACATATATTTTGTATATGAAACACATACATGGCATAAGAAACTGAATAAGGAACCCAAATGCTAACAGAATAAGCGTATATTATGGCAAACAAGTGAAGTTCTGTCAACTCCACTTGCTGTGGGTATGTGTTGTCCTGCAAAATCGATGTTTCCACAAAAGATGTCCCACTATGGGCATTGGAAAAGGTGTCAACCATAATGGTCACAAGCAGTAGTGAGAGTACACAGCCGGGTAGCTGTGTCGACATAACAACAGGAAGGAACCAAGATACCCTAAACACAGGCAAACATGTGCATAGCAACATGTCCCACACCCAGCAACGTGTTTGTCGCATACACAGGATGGCGTATGTCTAAGTGTAATATCCAGAAGCAGAACCCATGCATGCAGATGTAATACACAATAGCCCCATTGTAGCATGTAAGTCCCACCCATGTATGCCTGTGCACCCAAACCAGCTAGCATCCTTGTGCAGCTACACACCTACACACAATGGGCATACCTGAAATGTGGTAAGAAGTATTGTGTTAGGCAGTGCCATGCGGACAAATATGTACCCCACATGTCACCAACCCACCTCAGGTACAGATATGGAAATGGCTGCATGTGAATGTGTCTGCAGAATGTGTACATCCCGCATGTGGTATGTACCCGTCCAAACCATATAGGTTTGCACACGCCACGGTGCACATAACTGTACACATGTGGACAAGTCGGGTTGTTGAACCACCGCATCGATGATTAGCTATGCAGAGAAGTCAAACACATATAGCGGAACATGTGCCTACCAAACAGGAGCAACTAACAGGGTGCCACAGGCACAGAAGGGGAAGGTGGGACATCACATGTGGAGAGTAGCGTTGCGGGATGGCCAAATACGCACGGTCAAGGTAAAGGGCGGAACAACATGGATATGGCGGATGGATGTTGTTAGAAAATATATATAGAAACACATATGAAGTGCCAGTTTAGAAGCAAAATACTATATAATGCATTGAATTGTACCGTACAATATGGCAGTAGAAATGATCATGCATGTAATTGGTGAAGCTTAGCTGCAGTGTGATCGAACTCTGACCCTGGCAGTAACCAGTTCAGCAGGCTTATGTCTCTCAGCATTAATTATCTGCTGGGTTACAGAAAAATAAATGTATGTACATGTATAACATCCTCCCCTCCCCTGAGGAGGATGGCCTTGTGAGCTCTATCGAAGATAGAGTACAACTCCTTACCAGAGAGACAAAGGAACGTATTAAGAAATGAACTGACTATTGTATCGGAACAGTCCAGGGTCCTTGAAACAGCTACAATTACAGAAGGACACTGTAATTGACCAGGTGCGTTGCAAGGCTGTGTTATTCTCATGGGAAAACATTTTAAAAGCATAACCTCGGCACCCTCGTATGTATAGAATATTGTGGACCATAGTGATGGAAATGCCCTGTGACTGACCACGTCAGTAAGGTGGGCAAAAGCTGATTGTAAACACTATATAAAGAAATTGCTTACTGTATAGAGTCAGACAAAACTCTCATACTTGGACTGTATATTATTTTGCCTGCCTGTGTACACTACTAAAACGTTGTGAACCCGAGCTTCCTGTGTTATTGACTGTCACTTAGAAAAGCCTACTGATTTCTACAGTCTGGTTTTAACAACTTATTTGACATTGTGGTCCTTCTTAGCCGGAATTCCTTGGTAAGCTACAGGTCAGAGTGCATGGGTGGTTAGACATCTGCGCAGGAGAATTTGCCTAAATGGTTCTTCTTGAGTGAAAAGACCTCCGACTGAATTGTTGTGTGTAAAGAGGCTGTCCACTGTCTGATCTGTGGCTGAAAAGCGGAAAACTGGATCCCAAGAAGAAAACGTGCAGTCATAAACAGGAGGCTCAGGTAAGGAGGGTTTGCCTCTTTGTCTCTATTGTAGATCAGGGACAAGACTACATTGTGTTTCTGTTAACAGTTGTGATAGCAGGTCGAAGACCAATCCAAGTAGTTTTAAATTTGGACATAGATCAGGGGAACACAGAGTAGAGTAAATAGTCATTGTAGACACTACAGTGGATACAGGGAAGGAGATACCACGTGGTACGAGAGAAGGGTTACTTAACAGTCGTGTAGAGGATATGGGAGATTAGTGCACAAACAGATCATGTGATCCGCGTTTGACGGGTGATGTGAAGTATATGCAATTGCAGAGAGCACATAATGTGAGATATTCTGCAAAATGGGGTAATAAATATGACATTGATGGTATATTAGACAAAATATCGTTACTGAAACATTGGAATCACTGAAAATGTGATGCAGATGTTCTAGGGTAACCACCTGTCCCACTTTGTGAGGGACAGTCCCTCTTTGGCCAGTTGTGTCCTGCAAACAAACTGAACAAATGGCAAATGTCCTGATATCTTAGGACAAAAATATTTCATATATCTTCTTTAATGGTAGCATAAAACAGTTATTTTGTATCTGAAACACCAAAATATCATAATAAACAGAATAAGCAACTCAAATGCTACAAGAAT
This sequence comes from Protopterus annectens, assembly GCF_019279795.1. NCBI lineage: Eukaryota > Metazoa > Chordata > Ceratodontiformes > Protopteridae > Protopterus > Protopterus annectens. Next base: position 192,242,317 of record NC_056730.1, read on the forward strand.
AGGTTGCTCTCCTGGCAAAAAGTGAATTGCTGTCCTTTGTACTGGCCGTGGGTATATTTGCCCTGCAAAATGACACATTCCTAACACTAATGTCCCACTTTGTGCATTTGAAAAGGTGGCAACCCTAAGATGTGCAGGCGACAAAACAGCGACAATTTGGTATCCATCAAGCACATAGGTGGATTGAGGTAGTGAACCGAAGGGAACAGAACACTAGAAATGCGAAAGCATCATACGTACACAAAGAAGATAATAATACAGTAGTAGCGACAGCCCCCCCCTCTACCACCTCTGATACCACATCCAGGATATGAAGCGGGAGGGCAGGCTAGTCCCCCCCACGTTATCCTGTGGCAACAGAGGTATCACAACGACCAAATGTATGAGAAGCTATTGAAACCACATCCCGAACTCGTAAAATACCTAGGGACACTCAAGTAAGAAGAGTCACTAGAACAGAGTGAGGATATCTGTCAATTAATTGAAGTACCGAACCCTCATGCAGGACAGGAAGGCCAGGACCCAACTCCCTTAGTGTATAGACCGTGGACACCAGAAGATATCTGTAAAGTCACAGAGGGAATTCCCCATCTACAAAGTAATCACTATTCACCATGCAATACCACTGTATCTTCTGATAGAAAAGCAAAGGGGGAATGGCGGATGGTACAGGATTTACAAGCTGTAAATCATGTAATAATACCTAGGGTACCGATGGTGCCAGACCCACACACTATATTGAATGCTATGAACCCGCCACAGAAGTATCTTACCATGGTACATATAAGCTATGCTTCCTTTTCAATACCTATACATCCAGATAGTCCGTATTGTTTTGCATTTACATTCAGGGTAACAGATACAGCCATACCCGGCTATCACAGGGATACTGTGAAAGTACAACGATATTCGCACAGGAGATGGCTAGCAACATTCCGGTGTTTACTCCACCCGGGGCCAGTCAAGTTCTACTTTATGTGGATGATATTCTGCTTGCGGCCCCTACCCAGCAGCAATGTAGGGAAGATACAATAGCATTATTGAAATATTCAGCAGAACAGGGACATAAATTAAGCAAGCATAAATTGCAACTACAGAGAATACAGGTCAAGTACCTGGGATATGTGGTATCCAAGGAGGGTAGAACATTACATGACGATAGGAAGGCAGCAATTTCATAAGCACCCAAGCCAACTACCAAGAAGGGAATGATGTCCTTCCTGGGCCGACTAACTTTTGTCAAGCTGGTTACCAAACAATGCTTTGGAATCTGCTCTATTGTCTGCTTTAATCTTTAATACACCTATGGCAGCACAACATATACTACACTGGATTCCAGTAGCAGAAACAGCTTTCTGCAGACTAAAATGATTGATAGCTTCAACATCTGTTTTAGGTCTCCCGAATAATCATAACAGATGTTGTCAGACTGTAGATTGT